>NW_009705308.1:59221-68146 GCF_000703405.1 Apaloderma vittatum
AGAGCTGGAGAACTCAGCAAATCCACCTGTGAGAGGAACAGTACGTATTTAATTCACACACAGTGTTGTAGGCATGTACCGGTTCTTGAAAAGCAGCATTTTTTGGAGGAGAAGAGGAAGTGATATGGGGCAGCAGGAAACCCTTAACAGAAAGTGCCCCTTCCAGAGGTACCATGACTGTGAGGAACCATCCATCAGCAGCTCAGAAGTTTTTGATGCTTCTTCCCATTCCTAATGATATGTGGAAACGAGACTTAAAAAAGCAAAAAAAAAGTCCAAAAAAATCCCACCACCAACAGCCACAACACCCACCACACCAAAAGCACACACGCGTTTTCCTCTCCGCCCTTGCAAGCTGTTTTCCAAACACCTCCTCCTCTATTAGGTCTCTAATTAGACTTCACTAAGAAAAAGTCATGTTTACTCTATTTGGCAGAAGCATCAATAAGTGGTTATTAATGGTTGCTTTTAAAATCCCACATTATTATTATTTTTTAAGCTGTTCCATAATTAATATATTTCATCCAGCACACTGGGAGAGGTTTCATCTTTCAAAACCACGGCTTCTTAATCTTAGGTGGGGGAGGCGCGGCAGAGGGAGGGCTACAGGGGAAGACCTGATCCAGCCATGGACTCCCCTAGCAAATCACCACAAGCCCCTACCTCCCTTCAGTGCCAGCTGGCTCTTCATCTGCACCAGCTATTAGGTACTACCCATATCATGGCTCCATGACCATTTCACAGAATCACAGATTGGTTTGAGTTGGAAGGGACCTTAAAGATCACCTGGTCCCAACCCCCCTGATGGGCAGGGACACCTCCCACTAGACCAGGTTGCTCAAAGCCCCATCCAGCCTGGCCTTGGCCACTGCCAGGGATGGGGCTTCCACAGCTTCTCTGGGCAACCTGTTCCAGTGCCTCACCACCATCAAAGTGAAGAATTTCCTAATGTCTAATCTAAATCTACCCGGCTCCAGTTTGAAGCCATTGCCCCTCATCCTTTCACTACACACCCTTGTAAAACAGTCCCTCCCCAGCCTTCCTGTAGGCCCCCATCAGGTACTGGAAGGCCGCTATAAGGTCTCCCTCGTGCTGCCTTTTCTCCAGGCTGAACAGCCCCAACTCTCTCAACCTGTCCTCGTACGAGAGGTTTTCCCATCTTGGCATTAAACTACTCAGGAAAACTAGAGTGCAATGACCAATAACACATTTAAATCCACCTAAAATATGTTCCTTGGCTGTTTCACCATCAGCATTACACAACTGCTATGGAATATGAAGGCAATAAAAAGCGAAGCCGAGATCACTCTACACACAAATACATACAACGCAGCTCAAGTTCTGTTTCTTCTTCTTGCTTGATTAGTCCCCCAGCTTCCCTCCCATCACAAAGACTGAGTTATAAATCTGTGCTACCAACTGCGGTCCAATCGGCCTCACCCACAGTTAGATAACAAAACCAAAGAAACCTCCAAGCAATGAACTTAGACTTCAACTAAACATGTTCTCACAAAAACTAGCTAGTTTTTTCCAAGCCTAGCTAAACCCCAAGCTCAGCTCATTCTCATACTTCATCTTTGCAACTAGTCTGAAGAACCAGAAGCAGCTGCTTAAATCAGTATGTTTCACCATTTAAGTCAACCAAGTCACAAACCACAGTGAAAGTCCCCAGCTATTTCCTCACACTAAAGCATAGAGACAAGCAGAATTTTACCTGAAGGAGGAGTAATTATAACCTGTTCAGAACGAGACACCTTTTTATCATCACGAAAGTGAAGTATTAATGTACTAGACGTGCCAAACTCTATGTTCACTATTAGTACAGTTTGAAGATATGAATTAAAATTATTCAGGAAAAAGATAACGTACTGTTTTGCCAATGCTTGGATTATCATTGTTTGAATTATGCCTATTCTTTGGATTAAAAACTCTCATGTTTAGCAAATATCAGAAAAACCCACAAGGTAATAGTCGTGTCTAACAGCCCATTTTATCTAATAAACTAAAAAGCCAACAAACAGTTTTCAGAACAAAAGTTTTATAAACAGCAATTCCTGTTCAGTCTCCTGACTTACTTGCCTGCCCCCTCCCTGCCCCCTCTCAATTAATTAAATAAATAAATTACTCATCTATTTTGTTAAATAAGTGATTTGAGACAACCACGACGATGCTCATCATGAGGATATGAGGGGGAGGTTGGATGGTATGAGTTGGGGGAATAATGGGAAATAAAATATCAGCCTGTGATTTCATTTGCTTATTCTTTACTTCTTGAGAAGGTTGTTGGCTGCTTTCTGGATCCTGTCTCTAACACAGCTGGAGATAGAGAATGGACTTACAAAGAAGCAGCACAAGCAAAGAAAAGCACATCTGTGCTTTCTTTGCAGGAGACTACATAGGCAAACTTGAGCAACAGCAGAAGAAGAATTTTCCCAGCTACCTACAGACTGGTCTCACTTCTGTATGAACATTGCAACAAGAAATTAAGCAAGAAGCTAATAAGCAAAAAAAATTATGAGATGCTAGGAGATGGAAACCCACACTCTGTCATTGTAAGTATAATGAGCAATTTTTTATTTTTATGCTGCAGCTCTGTCAAGACAAATTTGAAGTGATTCAAGACTAGATGCTTCAATACTTCCTCTGGGACATTCATCCTTTCAAAGTCGTGATTCTTCTTTCTACTTGTACTTTCCTAGTAACATGTTGCCTCCAAATCTTTACAAGGTGGGACACAGTAACTGTGTGACTACACCATAAAATTCTCAGATCAGCTAAGTCTGACATTATATTAACTGTCTCGACACATGCTTCCAAGTGAGCCCTCCTCTCCTTTGAATATATTTTAACCTTAGTTATCAGTAGAGAGCTGACTTGAAGAAGCATGAAATGAGTGGCTTGTTTCAAATACTCATCTCTTTTCCCTGCCGTCTATAATCCTTTCAACAAGTTAGCAGCTTTTCAAGAAATCTGGCTTTTATTTATGGCACTCACAATGAGAAAGCCACGTTCTAAATCAGCGTATGTTGAAAAATTGCTTTAGAAAAACACACAAACAAACCTCTACCAACAAAACACACTTGTATATGCATCCTGCTAAACTACTGATATCTTTTAGTGCAACAAAACTAAGTATCAGGGGTCTGGAACAACAGCATCCACACACAATCACTGAGCTGTCGTGTCATTATAAGACAAGTTCTACTCTAAGAAAGTGCTTCTGCTGTACATGAAGCAAAACCAAAAAAAAAAATTTAAAATATTTGGAAAATTAATTTAGTCTACAGGTGGGGGATACAGAATAGAAAATTGAGCCTTAAAAGAAAGATGGGACAGGTTTAGTTTCAAATTCCGTAATCTGAGGATGACCTTTGCATCAAGGCAGATTTAGGCTTTAAATCTTCTTACCTATCTCAGCTGGAATAGGGCTATTGACAGCACTGTGCAGTTTGTTTTAATAAGAAGAAACACACTTTTCTTCTGGAGCTACTTTGTAAATAACACCCTTTCTCCTCCCATCACTACTCTGGCCTCTGCAAATAGTAAGTCAATCACAAAAGCACGTTGAAACTTTGGGGGGAAAAACTAGTCTCTGCAGGTCATTAACAGAGCTACTGGGTTAATAAAGTTTCAGTGAAGTTTCTGATAAATGTAACTGGGCCCTGGAAATAGGTGACTGACAAATAACTGCAAAGCACTCTCTCCTAAGTAGCTGTGAACCATACAGGTTTTCAGTATCTTGATGGTGAAGCTGAGCTGACACAACTCTCTTGACATTCAACAGGAGGAAGACGCTTCTGGTCTTTTTGAATATTATGGACAGCGGAAGGAGGAAACTGAGTGACTTTTATGTATTATACATATAACTAAGAATCTCCCCCACTCCCCACCCTCCCTGGAGGCTTTTGATGTTTTTCACTCTACTTGTTCTGATACTCTTCCATCACCACTCATGCAATGGTTCCATCATATCTGAAAACTCTGATGGTTGGGCAGGATAAGCACCACAGTGGATTTCCTCCTTCAGTTTTAAACAGGAGGTTGCTTCTGTCATGACTGCACATAAATAAGCTGTCATATCCTTTGGCTGGTAGCAAGTAGCTAACAGTGCTCTTATGTCTGTCTTACTTGAGTAATAGGCCCTATACATGTTTGAAAGAAAAAAAAAATCTTTGGGGACGATGCTCCATTATGGGAGCAAATGAAAGCAATAGGAGACAGAAGTGGTTTCAGACTTTATCATGCAGTATGTCTTCCAACACGTAGGCAAAATACATCAAAGTAGCAGTGGTGGATTGTGATGTTTGGCTCTTCCCTTATGTTTCTGAGGCAAAAACCAGCTAATTAAACTCTGCCCAAATTTTATATGATCTATCAGAAGACTGCAAAGTCCTGTACCTGTCCCAAGGTAACTCAGCTCGTCTTTAGGTAGCTTGTGAAGATGAACAGACTAGGGAAAAGATTGCCGTTTTAACCGAGTGGCAAGCATCCCCTGGCTGCAGCGCATCTGATGAGCAGCGGTGCTGTACCACATTCCCGTGCTGACTCGTTCATTTGCTTCTTGTGGTTGCGACTCACACAAGAGTTGCTACAAACACATGCTAAGGCGCCAAAAGCTGTCAGTGGTTCTGCAGCCGAAGCCCTTGTGTGTGTGGCAGAGAACCCAACACCTTCTAGGTCTTGCCAGTAAAGCCCACGTCTCTTGCTTACAAGCCTCCACATCCATTAGCAGAAATTTGGCAAGATCCAGTAAACTACTCAATTACCCTGTTGCTATGGTTCTGCAAAGCAGTGGCTACAGACTTCCCTTTGATCAGACGTTACCGCTTCCTGACTACGACTGTGATTGTAAAGGTACGATCATTAAAGGTATCCTGGTACCAAAAGTTTCGGCTCCCTTCTCAGCCAACTCCGGAAACAAAATACGGCCAAACCCAGAAGGGATGAAAAAGTTTCAGCAAAATTCCACAGTAAACATTATTCTTTCTCATAGATTCCCTGCATAACAATCTTCGTATAAATAAAACTCCCAACTAACTTTGCCAGCAGCAGGAAGAGGGGAGGGGGAGAAGCTGAGATCAGGTGGCAACAAACGATAGCCAGCGAAATGTTATTGATTTGGCGAGAGCTACCTTGCATTGAGGGAACAGAATCCATCCAGATCCTAATGACCACTTAGCTTAACTACCATCAGAGACAAATCCTAAGTTAATACAGGGGGATAACTGCTCAGAAGCACAAACATTTCTGTCAGCTCATTGCCTGTGTATGTTCTATGGAAACAGACAAGGAGCACTCCGCAGCGCTGCCGCAGGGACAGTAGCTCTGTAAAACACCACGGAAGTCTGCAAGTGAGAGGCCAGTTATGCCCTAAGACTTAATACAGAATTGTGAAGTGCAGATAACTGTACCCAATGCTCAGTAAAACCACTCTGGTTAAATGACACCACAACAGGACATAAAACTGGCAGGGGCAGGGGTGTGTGAAATGGTAGATGTTTCCTATGCTCATTCCCTGTTACATTGGTTTCTCTTCCTCCTCCCCGTTTTTGTATTTGCTTCACATGGGTCAAACCACACAGAGACGTAACCGATCAAAATTACACAAGACAATTTCACAGGAAGCATACTCATTCTAAATTAAAAACTAAAAGCATTTTTCTTTGCTTACAGAAGGTCAAGTACTTGTGAGACTGATTTGGCACAGAGAAGAGTAAAAAACGTTAAGCAGAAACACCAGTCCACTAAGAACTCAGTTTTAAAAATGCAAGCATTGTTCTTCATTCATATTCACAAACATCCCTTCCTCACACGGACATAGATTACTCAGATTTGGCTTTAGGATACCATGGCCAGTCCAGTGAATTTGCCGTTACTGAGCAGATCGATACCTGCATGTGCCCTGCACACTTACCCCACACACCAGCCCAGTATGCCCTTTGCTCTCCTGCCCTTCACCTGCCCCCTAAACATCTTCCTTTTTTTTAGGGTTCTGGGAAGGGAGGAAAATGCCATTGTCTCCTTCTACCAGCTTTCAAAGTTCACCTTGAGCAGCTCACTGATGCTTAACATGACTTAGTACAATAACTGAGCTGTTGGCTGGTGGCAGTTGCCAACCAGGATTGTTTTGGTGACATCTCCCCCATCCACGCGTTTCTAAGTCTTTCCTTTGCGTGCATGTTGAGTACAGCTCAGATGTTCCATCACATGTTCATCCCACATCTCAACCTGCATGTATTTCTAACATCGATCACAAGGCAATCCTAATATCTATTTAAAGTTGCTCTTAAAATTGCGGTTGAAAGGGCTAATTCTGGAATTCCTTTCCATGCTCACGTGCTTGCCGAGATCTGCAACAGAAGTTTTACCCTTAATCATCTGGAGATAGTTGCTCTTGCTAATCAGGCAAGCGCATACTGACGAAGTGCAGAAAGGAACAGAGACCTGACTGCACTTCAGAGATAAGGTGGACCAAGGTTGGGTGTGAAATTGAAGTGAGACAGCTGACGTGCCCCCAGCCCTGCAGTGAAGACAGGGCACCTTCTTGTTAGGTGTGACTTGCTTATTCTATATAACTGTGCAAGTATGGACACAGCTCCTACAAAGATGAGCGCTCCATGCACATACAAATTTTAGCAGTGAAAAACAACCAACAAGCTCACCCTGCATTTGTTCTGGAAGGATTTCTCACTACTTGTTTGCAAAGGCAGTCATGAAATGTAAGCTGGAATGGAAGAAAGATGAGAAGACAGCTGTTCACATCACTCCACGTGTTTCTTAGAAGCTCCTGAGCTAAAACTCAAAGGTGAACCCCAGCAATCACTTTTCACACCCAGAGCCTGGCAGCAAAGCTGAGGCAGAAGGGAGAAGAGATTGAGGTAGAGAAGAGGTTGGTAACGGAGATGAAGGTCTCGGCCAACTTCTACAACCAATGGAGACCAATTCTGAAAACCAGAAGAGCCGCTTTCTACTGTCACACTAGACAAACATGTTTTTCAACCAAGTAATTTGAGGGGCTGTGGGACCAAAGACCCCCAGCTGCCACCGGTGCCCTTCTCACAGCAGATCCTTGGCAGCTACAGCAGCCTCAGCTCCCAGGGGACTTTCTTGTGTTGCTGTGGCCCACGCGACACTGCGGTGTGGTCACACCAGCAAAACCACAACCAGTTCAGCTCAACCCAAAACTACTTTCCAGGGTGAGATGCTAATTTGAAGCTCTGCGCTGTAGCGGTGCTCATTTCCACAGGGCTTACAAGAACTTCCATTATTTTTTTCATTTAATTACTTCTTTTGTCGAACGTTACTGAAGCTGACCAACAAGCTTAAACAGAAAGCAGAGACAGAGAGCACGGCAACTCCTGTGAGCTTGGCTTCCCTAAAACTTCAGGCTAAGAAGAGGTTAAGAAGCATTTTATACGACATCCCCACAGATCCAGCTGGCCCTGCAGCTCTTCGTGCTTCACACGGGATGCACAGAAAGATCCCACTTCATGCTCCTGATGGAGAAATAAGAGACAGTGAATGTGCCTGGATTTCACAGGTCATCGAGTCTGCTGGAAAAGCCCAAGGATAATGCACACTGGTAAGAGAGCAAACTCTGGCATTTCTCCTCAGTATCATTCAAATCAGATGCTTCTCCTTTTTTTCCCCCTCTTTGGATTCTGACTGTTCAGAAAAGGCCAAAGGGAGAAATTAGCTTTCTTCAATGAATTCTTGAAAACAGACTAGAAGCAACTTCCTTCCTTTTCCCACAAGACCTAATTGTCTGCCAGTTCATCAGTTGTTAACTCGGCGTCAAACGCAATTATTTTAAAGCAGGGAGTGGAAAAGGCCTAAGACCCAAGTGATGAGTCAAAAAACAAAGACTACATGCATGTACTAGGAAAGGATTGCAAGAAGGAGGCTTTGAAGCTTGTGGATTTGGCAGAATAATCCACCATCTTCCTTAAATCCAGAATTTGCTTCTTCACTAAGGGCACTGATTATTCATAAATTATGTATGGCCATGTACTAGTAAATATTATTTTGGTACTCCTTTTTAAAGGAAAAGAAGAATAAAAAAGCAGCAAACTTTGCAACCACCCCTAAAACATAATATTTAAACCCCATAATTTCAAGTAACCTTCACCAAAGGTGTGCAGTGGAGTATATTCATGTTTTCAGCTTTTTTTTTTCGTTTCCTCTCCTAATAGCAACGTAGAATTTGTTACTGTAAATACTGGCTAGTGCTAGGCACCTAATGCAACATTACTGAAAACTATGCTAAAAATAAATAAATAAATAAAATTTAAAGAGCACCACAACAAAGACAACATTTACTTTGCCTCAAATCAGATCGGAGGCTCTTGATGCTGTGACTTAACAGCACTTCCACAGTTGCATTCCCACCGAACGTTAAAATGATTATCTAAAAAAGCTGCAGTATAGATTTATTTCTTTTTTCCCCTTGCCACAAGGAAGGAAAATCGTAAACTTTCTGACTCACGAGTTTTACGAATCTTACAGCATTTCCACTCTGTTTAAAACGAGCTGCAGACCTCCACAGGCCATTACGACAACTCACGCATTCCAGCCCTGGCTCCGTGGGGACGCTTGCCATTTTCCATTACATAAGCTGGAGGCTGGAGAGCCCGTCGGGAGCGCTGCCACCCGCTTCCCGTCCCCCCCTCTCATCGGCCACGGAGAGCCCTTCCACCGGATCCGCGGTTTTGGGGAAGCCGGGGCCAGGGGGGGTGTTTTCATTACGGTGGCACGGCATTCCGTTACACCAGGTGTGTTTACAAGCACTGTAGTGAGGGAAGTTCCATGCCCTGGAGGGTTTCTGCCTTTGGTAAGATGAGGTTAATGGGCAGGTTAAGCAAACAAAGTTTGAGGGAGTTAGGGGAGAATGGAGCCAATGCCCCCCCCCCGCCCCCCAAGTGGCAT
>NW_009705308.1:68199-80545 GCF_000703405.1 Apaloderma vittatum
TCGAAGGGGGGGGGAAAAAAAAAAAGCCACCAAAACCAGAACAAGCCTACCTCCATCGTAATTTCAGTCAATTAACGTTCACGGGCATGCAGAGGTATCCAAAACAAAAGCAAACTTAACAAGTTATTCTTGGGTTTGAGAAATATTATGAGAGCTCCACATTAGTCAAACTTTGCACTCTCTCGAAAGACAGCAAGTGGATACACATATGAAAGTAATAAACCCTACTCCCATTCTTCAAGTGCTTAAAAAAATCATGGCATGGAACGAACACTCAAAACCACATTTCAACTACAAAGGGTGGGAGGATATTCGCAGAGGACCGGCTGTGGCCAAGGGTACTAGTTTTTCGATGCTCTCATTCAAAATTGATGGAGAGGGAGACTTCTGAAGAGGGTGATTCAGAGCTAAGCTCCTCTCTTGCTCTCGACTCTTTCTCACCCGTGCTGGCTGCACTCCACAGGTGACCGGGTCGCTTGGGAAACACTGCACGCCCTCAGCAAGGTTTTTACCTCTTTCAGCAGAGGCTTGCTTCTAACAGCATCAACCAGGCAGGGTGTCAGTAAAGCTGGCATCATTGCGCAACTTTTCTAAACGCTGGCACAATATTTAACAGCTCGGGCTCGCTGTAAGTATTTCAACTTACAGATAACTCGGTTATTTTAATCGATTTGAAGGAGCGCTGCTCTTCTTGAGGCGCTCTGCATAGACTTACGTATAGGGAATGCTCAAAACTTCAGTCAGTCACAACCAAAAGGTATGAAATGCCAAATCCACATGTTAAAAGGTATCAGGATGTTAGACGGGAATTTATCAGCACGAACCACAGCTACCTCGTGCCACCTTTGAGTACACCCTGGGTACTCTCCTACTTGGCATATGGGACTGCAGAAGTGGGGAAGAAAGCTCTGTCTCACAGCCCTGCTCACTTCAGTAGACAGAAACGACCGGATTCATCTATAAAAGAATATACTTAAGATTTCCCACCCCTCTGCCACAAGGCACAGTTTTTCTGGTGATAAAGCCAGAAAAGAGCACCGGTTTTTGCAGTGGTTTATTTTTTTTCCTCATCCAGCTTTGCATTAGGGAAGTAAAGGCAACAAAACAGTAAATGCACCCTAGAGATACTGGCATTTCTACACTATGGCTCCTTTAGACAGGCTTCCCATTTCAAATATTTTTAAGAAAAATGCCAGCATAAGCAAGACTGTAGAAGAGTACCTGACTTGTTTCCTTCTCCTTGCATCCTCCATGCAGTCTTCCATTTTGCACACACAGTTTGTTAGGTGCAGGACAGGTCAGGGGCAAACGATGATTTGGGAAGTTTTAGCAAAAATATACCTTTTGCAACAGTCCCTGGCTAATCACTCACTTTTGTTTTCAGGACCTTTGCCTAATCACTCTAAACTCATTCTGTTTGCTGTTTCTTTACACCCTCTCTCAGCTTATGGCTTCATTTGCTCTCTATTGCATATATGACTCCTGTTTGTTACTGAATAGAAAGTTAATAATTTATGTCTTTCTGCTTATTACAGTAGCTTTGTGCTCTGCAGAACCTTATCAGAGAGCTGTTGTGAAAACAAAATCCATTAAATCATATTGCTGATGACATTTTTCATGGACAGAAGGGTAGGCAGAGATTAGGAAGCAATTCATCACTTGGGCCTTGATTACCTGTCAACACCACTTTTTTTACACGGTGACTGTACTCACAGCTCAACCCTGGTTTTGGGAGGAGGGCATACAGCTCCCCAGCTCAGTGCTCAGCAGTTCTACAAAACTCAGATGCAGCCTTCATGCCAGGCACCTCGAAAACGTGTAAATCGCTACTGGTTATACAGACAATTCGTGTAGTAAGTAGAAGGCAGAAGTTTATGGACCCCTTTTCAAGACAGCTGTCATCTGGCTGAAGGATGGCAGCTTCAGCTCCAACCATGAAGAAAACTTTTTAAGGACAAGATTGAAGGATACACAACCCTTATTACATTTGCAGGTCAGGTGGATGCTATTTAATGAAAGGCACGGCTCCAGTGCTTTTGGTTTCAGTTCAGAACCAATGCCATGTTGCTGTGTTAGGATATTACAATCTTTAATGTCAGGCTGGCAATACAGAAAGGTAGGCATTTCTATTTTTACAGAAATCTCGCTCTTTAGAATGAGTCTTGTGAACCAAAAAAAATGCAAAAAACAACACAAAATAAAAAGCTGCTCTTCATCTTCTTCACAGGCAACATTTGCAAGGTAACTATCACAAAGATATTGGTGCTTGCACCAGTAGGAGTAAACCAGATTAAAAGAAGTGGGGTAGAGTAAGCGTTCTAGGAGAGCAGAACCTGAACAACTTCCACTGCTATAGCTGAATAGAATTTAAGTGAGACTCTTGGCTGTTACCACCTCAATAATGATGTAACTAGGAAAAGGGCTCCATGAAAGTTAATCCAGTTCTCAAAATACAGGAAGAGGAGAAATCAAGTCACATCCCCATGTTTAAACCTTTTTTAACTCAGCAGCGTAGATACAACGATGAGAGTGGCGTTAAGCCTTCAGTACCCACATATCAGCATTTCATGCACTTAAAAACTGAGAACCAAACCAAATATTTAAATTCCTGAAAACATTCCTCACCAGATTATAAATATTTTTATGAGGTTAGATCAAGAGCTTAAATTAATTGGTAAGGGTTCCTTTGAGGTCTTTACATTAGTTACTTCAAGGAAAAACAACCTCCAGGCTAGAGCATACTTTTAAGCACAACCTAAATAAAAAAGCTGCTCGCTAATGGGGGGAGGCAGGAAGAACAGATGCAGGAATTTCAGATATTTGTTAATTGTTCCTTATTCTATCTCAACAAAAAAATATTTTCCTACCCCAGAATCTTTATTTGAGGTCACTATTTTAAATAAACCAGATTGAGTGGCATAGGGAAAACTCAAGTCCAAAGGTTTTTCTTTTTACACAGTGCGCTGACCCCTGCTCTCATTATGGGCCATAAACGTTTATGAGAGTTCGTCATCAGCTTGCTGAGACAACACATTTTATCTAGTTTCCTAGAGCCATGTAGCAATAATCTCCAAGGAACTTGAATCTAGCACCTTCTCCTTCACCCCACATCCCAGAAGGTTTCATATCTGCGTGTGTGTGTGTGTGTTTTAGGTGGCTAGCTTTTTAACAGATGTAACAAAACAACAGGGCTGTGAAAGGGATTTTCTTTTGTAAGGATTAAAATCAGAGCAAAATCATTATAAGAGAAGGAAATGCTAGAGAGCTGAAGGAATAAAATTGACGTTAATTACTTCAATGCCAATTCACCTTAGCTGGGTGTATTTCCTGAAATAAGCACCTGTAATAGATTCATAGTAAAACACTTTCCTCACATTTCCCTTTTGTTCTTATACTCTTCTACCACTGCTATTAAAGCCATCAGTTGCTTCTGCATTCATAAATATGCCCATCACTATCTATTTAACCAAAAATAAGATGAAATTCTCAAATCTAATCTTTGCTTAGAGAAGTGCATTTGACATGCTGAAATTAAAAAGTCCTCCTTTCTCCAAGGAGGGTTTGAACACATTAGGTTATCTTTCTCTCCTCATAGTAATCCTTACCAGTTGCACATGGCCAAGTTCACCTCTGCTAACTAATGTGCTCTAGTAACTTGCGTGTGGTTCACATTTTCAGCTCAAACAGGCAACTACCATGTGCTAGAAATCAAAACAAAACAAATTCTCATAGTATCATTAGGATACGTGCAACTGGCGTTTGCCCAGACTGTGCATTGGGTTGCCGCGGGACACTCCCTTCCTGGTACTGCCCATTCCTGCAGGAGTCACGAGCCAAACTGAGGATGAAGACACTCTGACCACCTCCTTCACAGGGTCCAACAGAGGAAAAAGAAGATCAAAGACAAGCAACTGATCTATACAGGGACAGTCTAAGAAAGGGGAAGTTAATTCTCAGTTATTAGAGAGCTGTGTCTCCTTCTGTCACAGAAATTAAGTTGTGAATAGTCTGTGCAGCTGCATGCAGCTGTAATACGCTTCTGCTCAGGACAGATGAGCAGAGCTGGGTATTCAAATAGTAAAAAGGATTTCTTAAGAGACGTGAACTGCTTCTAGACTGTCCTATTTTTTAAATAAGTTTTAAATTTAAGGGAGTATTAACCACCTATTTCAGCACTCTTACAATAAGCATTAAATGTGCCTAGACACCACACATTTGATTCACGGTTCATATGGAAGAAGAGTTACTTAATCTAATATTTTAGCCCACAACCCACAGGTATGGAAGCACCAAACACAGCCAAAGCAAAACTCTACTTAGTTTACTCTGAGTGCAGCTCACCTGAGCACCACACACACTTGTCCAAGTGCAGAAATTACTCATTTTCTCAGTGCTCACTTTTGAAATAGTTTGGGAAAAGTTCTCAGTAACACAATCACCTTCCTGTCACTTTCATCTGATGCTGCTAAAAGCCTCAGGGAAAACTCCCCACTAAAAGGAAGCATCTCTCTGGGGTTCTTTCCCTTTCCTTCATCATTATTCAGGCTCTGACTGTAGTTCTAACATTTCTCAGAGGCTGTGCATGCACTTCATTAGATCCCTGATAGAGTCACTGCAGTGGATTTCCAACTTGTACTTGTCATTCCCTCTTCTTTCAGCCCTAGATCTACTTCATGTCCCTCCTTGTTCTATCTTGTGAACACTAGGTCTACTGTTCCATGACAGAAATAACAACACAAGTGCATATTAACACCAACAAATCCTGTATTATAAGGACTTGAATTTCTAGGAATGCTTTGACCTGGGACTTAAAAAAACCCAAAAATTTAAAAACAGGGGAAGTGAGGGATAAGACCTAAATAGAGTACTATCACTTAAGGAGCTAAAGTTTAAAAAGTTACACCAAATAACATCCATAATTCTGGGAGATCATTTCTCTTGTTCTTACCGTAGTAAGGATACATTTTCATCCTAGTATATACAATACTTAAAATATCAGGAAAGCACATTTCTTTCACTCTTTTTGTCCCTAAAATAGCAGACACATGTCTAAAAAACCCTGTATCGATCAATTTCCATACACACAGCACTAATGGTCCCCTGTAAGATGCAATTTCTAAGCATTACATCTATGACGAGTGTCACTATATGCATAAAGAACTACAGAAAAAGCTATGCTATAACTGAAGTTTATACCAGCACCGCTACAAAACTGTGTTCACATCTGCTACAACAACATAATTTTCTTTCTTCTCCTTGAGCAAGTGTTTCAGTTTTTCTCTTGGTACATCATACCTGAAAGCAGATACACAGAGCTGAAATTCTTCTCCAGTTTGCCCAGGAGCACAGTAAGAAAGCAGTCAGATGAGAGAGAGGTCACATCTTTAGAGCTTTGGTCATACACCACCACTTCCTGCTTGCAATCAATTTCAATCTGAAACACAGGTAATTCAGAATAAGGTAGGAAGGAGGAAGACGATTAAAAGCACCACGTTATCACCTGCATCAGGGTTCCCTGCTATTTGCTGCACAGCAGTTCAGATACACAGATCTCTTACGCAGCTGTACGCAAAACAGTTTTTCTTTTACGCTTAAATATGCCTGATCAGATTTAATGCCTTTGAGAGTTTGTAAATCGATTATTTGCTCCAAGTTGAAGCACACTCTGCAAAATTGTACCATTAGGTAATTTTACATCACCTGTAAAATGCTTTGCCTTCAGGTTGGTTGGTTGGTCTGTTCAACACCTAAGCTTTCTAAAAGAAGGCCCTACGTCAGTTTCTGCTTCTGGGTTTTTCTGTGTTTAAACAGTAAAGAGACCTTACACTGCCTAAAGCCATACACATTATGGCCATCTATACAACTTTATGTATAAAATAGACTACTACTAAAAATAAATAGTCTTCAGTTTTTAACATGACAAAGCAAAAATGTAATAGATTTTCTTTTATACCCAAAACATTTGAAACAAATATCAATGGATTAAAAAAAATTATTCAACCCCCACACACAGAGACATGCATTAAATTTAAACAGTTTAGCTATTTTCTCTTCAGTAATAAGGCTATTTTAAAAAAAAAAAACAACAAAAAAACCCCCACCAAACAACAAAAAAAACCCCAAACCCAAACCAAATGGAACAACTAAAACACATCAAACTAGTCACACAAAAAGCATTTTTAAGTGCAAGTAGGAGCCGGGATTGGCAGAGCTACAGCTTCCTTGCAAAGCGTATCACCACTTGCTAGGCAAACCCCACCAGCACGGACCCCAAGGGACTCTTCCAAGTTTAGGAGGGGAAAGTTTCCTGCCTTAACCACATATAATTTTGGGACTGTACTTTGCAGGACATACAAGAACCCTGAGAGCACTCTTTCTGAATAACTTCTAAATCCCTCCCCATCACTCTGTAACCTGGGGGAGAGCAGGCTACAAAGAATCCCAAAGATAAACTTCGCAGCAACCCAGAGGCTCCTAGATCAAATAAGAGCTCAGCAAAACTCAGTCCCCTTGTTCTGTTTTTTACAAATGAAGTACCTAAAGAAAAACTATTACAGGTTGCTTCGCAGGTGCTCCTTTAAACAAAGATCAGGAATAAGAGGAAAATGACCACCTACCTTGTGTTTTGCTGAATGCTGAATGAGCTCCGTAATCAAAACTTTGTCCTGCTGCAGCCTCCGCTTCATAAGCTTGGAGCAGTTGATGTTGATGGCGTCCAAGATGTGGGATGTATTGTATTCCACAAAGGGGCGGCTATCAATCAGGAGCAATTTTTCCGTACCGCTCTCCAGCAAAGCCACCAACTTCTCGGCGACAATGAGTTGCGTCCTGATCATCTCATCGGCCATGACAACAATAAGGCCTCTTTCACCACCTCCCTCTCTAATTTGCTGCGATGATGTAATGGCTGTGTACTCAAAGGCTTAGCCACACCATTGTACTGGAAGTGTATGAGGTCATGCTGGTAGTGACTGGCAAAAGAAAAGTTAAACCCATTTTCAGAAAGAGCTCTTCAACTGAATGTCTCCTCCTGCTTCCAGTTGATGTGCCGTGACAAAAGGTTCATTCCACAAAGCAGCCCCTCACTTCTGATTCATCAGGAGATGACTATGGAGTGGCCATTTCACAATTCAAACAAAAGATGCTTTCTGGTGGCCGCCGCATTACATCATTCTTTACCTTTGCTCCCACCCATCAGCTTTACACCGGACTGAGAGCCTGTAAGGAGGGGAAGATGGGAAAAAAATTAAAAGTGAAAGAAAATGAAACCAGATGAGGCCATGAAAGTTCGCAGAACAAAACCTTCAACTCTGAGGCTAACTGCACAGTGGTCTGCACCAGATAATAAATACACTCCCGAGAAGTTGCCTCTCTGCTGTATGTGCCAAACACCTAGAGAGAGTATGTGCAACTACAGTCTCTGAATCTGTTCCAGCAATCTTGTCCAGACAATTATCTTGTATTTCAGGCAACATACCCTGTCTTAATTGCAGACTTTTGTTGCCACTAGCTCTGCCTCTTCACAAGACTTTGTTAGAATATAATTAAGAGATACTGCCCTAAATCATGGTATTCCTTTCAATAGCAAAACTAATTAAATGCATTTCAGCACTTCACTACTTAATAAGAAGTTGTAAAACTAGTTAACATACATTTTTAAAGTTTAATGCCTTGGAAAGCATTTCACAGACCAGCACTGCAAGTCGGCAAACAGAAACTGTACAAAAGAAAGGACAAAACTTATATCCACTGCTCTCCTTTAAGAATACAGTTCAGAAGAAACCAGAAGAACAAGATGCTACATCAGGCCACAAGCATTTTATCTGAATTACCACTCACCAGACATGGAACAGAGGCCCTTTTGAAGACACTACTGAAAAGTAAAGCAGCGAGCGCTGTTTCTAGCCCTTTGGGAGCAGGTGGGACAGTTACATGAGGTGCATTACATTTCTCACAAATGCTAAATAGTGTCTGAAGCAAATTCTACTGCTGTAAAATTAGAACCTGACAGTATCCGAACAACATCAGCCGAAACGGCGGCAGCAGCCGAGCAGTAAAAAAAACATCAGGCACATTTCACCATCTCTTTGTGTTGCTGCCATACAGTCATCCTCGGGCTTTTCAGAGTCTCCCAAAATATGGTTTGGTGGAACAGGTCCCTGTAAGAACACTCCTCAGAAAGGATCCACCACAGGGCTTTGTCCATAAGGGATTTTGCTGCTCCTTCGTGCACAGAGTGCCACAGCTGTAGATGCAACTGAAAACATGAGTCAACTTGCTTTGCTCCCACAGTTCAAAACTGGGTCTCTTAGTGCAATTGTGGATATTTACAGAGACACTTGCAAACAACCACGCCAGAGAAAACACAAGCCACATGTTCAGCTGCCTCTGTAATCGACTCCAGCAAGAGGGGACAGCTGAGGGTGGTGACTTCTTCTACCAAGGTGGCAAAGCTCACAGGTTAGAGCCTGTACATGAAAGGACAAGCCTGACAGAGTTCCTCACCTTGTCAGTAGAGCAGACTGTTTGGAAATGAGCAATCTGGGCTCAAACCAGTGCAGGGTAAAGCCAGCTCAGCAAGGAACTGTATTCCTCCAGTCTGCGTGTCCCTCACCACTGCGTTCCCTTCTCCTGTTTGAGGAAGTGATTTTAGGTCAGCAAAACTATGTGACAACGCTTGCACAAGGTGAAGTGGACCTTCACGCGATGCTTATGTCAGGTCTGCCCCATGCTACCCAGCCTGTGAGCTAAGCAGCCTTTCCATCTCTGCTTTCTGCCGGCTGGACAACGCAAAGTAACACAACTGGCACAAAACTGAAGTGGGCAGATGAAAAAACCAAAACCACAATTGATTGACACTCTTGAGGCCGCAAAACATTTGTAAAGAGAAGCAAGTTATGAGATCTCACTTGGAGTACTGTGTCCAGCTCCAGAGCCCTCAACACAAGAAGGACATGGATGTGTTCAAGCGGGTCCAGAGGAGGACACAAAAATGATCAAAGGGCTGGAGCACCGCTCTTAAAATGACAGGCTGAGAGAGTTGGGATTGTTCAGCCTGGAACAGGAGAAGACAAGGCTCTGAAGTGACCTTACAGCAGCCTTCCAGTACCTGAAGGAAGCCTACAGGAAAGCTTGGGAGGGACTGTTCACAAGAGCGTGTAGTGACAGGATGAGGGGCAAGAGTTTTTAAACTAGATCAAGGTAGATTTAGACTAGATATCAGGAAGAAGTTCTTTACAATGAGGGCGGTGAAACACTGGAAGAGGTTGTCCAGAGAAGTTGTGGATGCTCCATCCTTGGAGACATTCAAGGTCAGGCTTGACGACACTTTGAGCAACCTGATCTAGCTAAAGATGTCCCTGCTCACTGCAGGGGGCTGGGACTATGTAAGTTTTAAAGGTCCCTTCCAACCCAACACATCCTATAATTCTATGTGTTTTCCTGGATTCATAATGCACATGCAGGTCCCTATGCGAATGGAGATTTTATATATTTAAAAATAAATAAATTTACATCCTCAGTTTAACAGGTTCAGCTGGAAAACTTGTATTTTATTTATAGTGCTGACTTGCTGCTTCAGCTTGAAATGTTTGCTATTTATCTTAATAGGAAGCGAAGTCATAAATTCAAATCAATTTATAAAGTCCTGTTATTGCAACAAGTCAGTTGTATTTAGCAATGGGAAATCCCAGGTCAGCAGACGTTTCACTCATTATATTATACAAATACAAAATCGTAAATAAATTAAATTCTGAAAAAAGTACAAACTTCACTTTAACAATACAAAAAACTTCAAAACTGAAAGAATCTTACTTTGTGAGAGTTTCATGTAGCAATATAGGAAAAATACCAGATTTCACATAAACAGCCATTAGGTTGACAAAACATGACTTTCTCTTTGCCCTGACTGTAGTGCTAAAGAGCCACTACTTTTAAGATTGCCCAGATAAATGGAAGTGTATTGCAGTGAAACGCCTATCGCACTAAACTACAAAAATTATTGGAAAAATTACTATACCAGGCCTTAATTAAACCTATTTAAAAAATAATAACCAAATCACCCTATCTTTGCAATCTGGTTGGTAGGTGTGCTTCCCATCACAGAGCAGGCATTCTGTATTGGCCTCAGGAAGGTGACAAAAGAATATGCCATTATGCAAGAGGGGGAAAAGGGAAACTTGATAGTTGTGTCCTTTATTTTTTTTTTCAGAGGGAAAAACAGTATTCAGCATTTTTCTTATTTCTCTTAAAATTTCATGTCACAAATTTTGATTCTCTTTTATTTGTATCAAAGGCTGTCAGATACCAGCCCCACTAAACTCAATGAAAACTTTTCCACTGGCTTTAGTGGGAATTGGCTCTAGATCCTTTGTGAGCTAGACAGTTTGTTCGTGAACTAGACAGTTTGTTTTGATGGGTAAATTGCTGACTTAAAGTCCAAGTAATAACAGAAGAATAAAGCAGCTGAGAAACTAGAGAACCCTAAAACTGAGGGTGTTAAAAATATGTAATTTTTAATTTGTGACTTTCAGTTTGGGTATATTTCTTATCTTCTAAATGCTTACTGTTCACTGTCTCAGCCTTTACTCTTGTATGTTAACAGCTTGCTTTAAAAGACCCTTAAAAAGAACTCAGACCAGTCACGTATGGTAACGGTGTAAAGAACATGTAAAGAACATAAGAGCTACCAGTCCAGAACCTTTTTAAACAGGACTATTACCTGAACATGTAGCTCTGTGCTAAGTTTCTGAAAGCATTCTGCCCATGGCTTGAAACTAATAAACTTAACAGTAATGTCATGTCAAATCATTGCAAATGAAATCCTATTTTGACAGAAACAGCTCCACTGCGCAGCAGAGTGACAGCATTTTTATCAACTACAGCGTTTTGTTTTAATTCTCTGTGGTTCGCTCCTGTCAGACTTTGGGACTCTGCCTTGGCACCTATCTAAACAAGAGAAATTGGTAGCCTTCTGCTTTAGGTAAACACCAGAGCTCTCTCTCCTTTCCTGGTGGCTGCTCTTATCATTCAGCCACTGTGAGGTTTTGAAGTATCTGTTTCATTTCTAATCATAGTTTGTAAAAAGCTAAAATTCAATTCTTGACTGTTCTCTTTCTTTCTGTGACTTAGACCACAGTGGTATGTATCAGACACTATAGTGTCTCATAAAAAGATGCAATACAATGCTTCGCCCTAAATAGGCCATTATGTCGTCAATCTTCAAGCTAGGAAACCATTTGAGTCACAGGATGTTCTACACTGAAATGAGAGTTACGGAAAAGTGATCTGTAATCGAGCTATGAGAATACAGCATGAAGTCACTCCCATGCACATTGGTAATACTGCATGGCTTCTTCCTCCTTGCAGATGGATTGCAACATGCAACACTGCTTATTCCCTCCTTTTAAAGAAGAAAATTAAATTGGCCGTAGAACTAAAAAGATGTCTTCTACACTTGGCCAGTATCTTTACAGTCTCTCGATATTGTTCAAAGAGCCAAACCAACAAAACCCCTACTATCTTCCATACGAACAGCAGTGGACCTCTAATATGTACATGTAATGCTGCCACAGAACTACAGGATCTCTCTGCACCTCAGGGAAGCCTGTCCCCATCCCAGACGGCACAGAGAGAGCAAAGCGGCAACCATGTAACTGGAAACCTGGCACTGAAGTTGTGTGTTTGATCCTTCTGTCCAAATAGCTCACATTTTGTATGCACTCCTGATTTACGCTTCTACTGCTTTGATGTCAAGCAATTCCCTTACATCACAGCAGGACGCTTGTTTGAGTTACTTCAGGCTTTGGCTCATATGATAGCAACTATTTTAAAAGAGGTGGATGTAGGAGAACGTATTTTTAAAACTCTCAGAACAATGTTCTAATTCTACTCCAGTTAAGGAACTAGCAAAGAGCTTCCAGGAGCCTTGCTACAACCTTTGAAAGACTTCTACCTCACGTAAGAAGATAACCTTGAAGTTGAAGCTTGGCGTCATAAACACTCAGCAATTTTACTCCCAAGGTCACTACTGCCTGCTTTGTCAGGTGCCTACAGCAGTGCTCCCACATACGTCACCGCTGCATGGCAAAACACCAACAAAATAACTTTACAGCACCTGAACATCAGAATGTCCTGAAGGAGAGCTTTTCCACACTCAGCCTGAGACACCCAAAAGAGATGATTTTTTTTTAATTGTGTATTATTCTACTTTCTAGAAGCAAACACACAAGCCTATGAGAAAAACACTATGCACCCCTACAGTCAAATTCCCTTTTATGTTTCTCAAGATGAGACCCAGTATTAAAAAAAAAAAAAAAAAAAAAAAAAAAAAAAAAAATAAAAGCAG
>NW_009705308.1:80576-94633 GCF_000703405.1 Apaloderma vittatum
AAGCTGAATCAAACACAGAGGCGGGAGATCCCAAACCACAGGACATGTGCCACTGCTGGAACATCAGCTGTTTTCAAAGTGGTGTTTGGCTTCAGTGTTTCTGAGCTGGGAGCTGCAAGTGGTTCAATAGCCAATGCCAACCCCATCAGTATCAGTCCCTACCACTACAGTCACATGTGATACTCAACAAATGTCTATACAGACTCCTCTACACAGAGAGGAACTCTTGATCTAGGCATCACAACATGAATTGCCACTCCTGCAAGATGTCTGTTCTCCCCACTATCTGTGACAGTCACGGCATTCCCTCAGTAGCCTCAGAAAGATGGAAATAAAATTGTTCTGGACAGATGAGTGTAATCTATGCTACTAGAGAATGAGTGAAAATCAAAGTGAGAGAGAGGGCTGATCCTTGCTCAAGATGCCCCTGGTCAGTAGCAAGAAACACAAAGTGTCTATGGAGCACAAGGGAAATAAGATTTCTAAGTGAAAGTGAGGAATGGCTACGATAGTTGTGAATTCAGCAGAGCAAATAAATTCCAGAGATCGACAACTGTGTAACAAAGTGTAAAGTCTAGGGGGGAAAAAAAAAAAAGGAACTGAGGTTACAATATCCTGCCTGCCACTGCACAGACCACACAGGGGCAGGATTGTAAATGCCTGTGATTTAAAAGAAGAGCTCAGTTAACGAGGGCTCATGTTCCTCAGCTGAGGGGAATGAGGGTGTCGTTTGGCCTTTCAGATGACTCAAGCAGGTGTCATCATCTCATAATCACATCATTTCCTCACATTGGTTGGGGGGTGGAAGAACACAGACCTTCCCCCGCCCTACCAAGCACACTTCTCTTTGGTGCAAGAGTGGAGAGCTGCAAGGAAGTCACTCAGAGAGAAACACATAGATTCCTTTCTTAAAATGTCACTTATGTACTGTGTTCCTAAAAGAGAAGCAGTTTTAGGATTTTCACTCTGCTTCCGTTTGCTTATCCGTGTGATGAGAATGGCTGCTCCCTCTTCTCCTAGCTTCAGTGCATCCATACTTCAGATCTATATATGCAGTCAAAATTGACAGTGTGAATTTTCTTTTCCTTGTAGAAACAACCACCACAAGCATTTTAGACTACACACTGTACATTCATGAGAAAGGCAAGTATGGGGAAAAAAATAGATGAAGGAGAATTTTCTGTTCAGTAATTTATCGTTATCCATCCCAATTGACTAGCTACTCAGTTTTGATTACTAGTTCTAAAGAAAAGTCACTCACTTCATTGTGTTCACCAATCTGAAAACTGAGACATGGAGAGATAGAGTCAGGAAGGAAATCAACTTCCCACGAGTGAGCTGCATAAAAACTCCTCCACTTCAGATTTTTAAGCTCGCTCTATTTCTACACCTACTGGTCAGCAACATTTTTACCACCAGGACTCTAAAATAGCTGGGCTAAGCAAGATGAATGGACTTTCCATTCAGATAATAGTAAGAGATGGCTTTTCACACAAATAGTGGTATCTGAAATAATGTGTTCTACTATCAAAACAAAAACATAAAACACACCACCAAAACACCACATTTTGCTGACCTACTCAACCTAGACCTCAAATACATGCAGTGTTCTTGCAAATATCATCCGTGCACCAATTCTAAGCAATAAACCAGATTAACATCACTTGCGTTACCAACAAGCCAACCTTTGACATTCACTGTGGAACAATAAACATTTATTAAGGATTATAGCAGAGAAACTTGCCTGATAGAACGTGAGCTCATGGGAAGCGTTAGAACATGCTGTAGATATGTTACATCACCCTATTCGACAGCTCAGAGACTTTATCTGCGGACTCCCTTCTCCATTTGCACAAGCCAGAAGCTCTTTCCATTTCAAAACACTTTTTCATTGCAGGTCCACAGCATATAGTTCCATGACATGCAGAGTGAAAGCTTACCTAATCCACTCGAAATAAATACCGTAACAGACAGCATTTTTGATTTCCAATTGCACAGAACAATAGGCAAACAGGAAAAGTTGTCAATGGATTTTTTCAAAGGTGAGTCTCCCTGTCTGATTTCTAAGTCAAAGCAATTGAAAATTCTGGAGTAATTTTATATGAATTCATTATTGGTTCACATCAAAAGCAATTACTCACCTACATTTATGTCAAAATCTAAACGAGCTGAGCTGGACAGAGGGTGGTCCACATAGAGAGGCCAGCGGAGGGAAATATCTAAACCTAGGAAAAAAGAAATAAAATAAAAAAATCCTTATTACGAGATTAAAAAAAAAAAACAAAACACAAAAAAAACCCAGAAGATGGATCTCACTCTTTCAGTACAGTCATTTGCTGTAAAACTCCCCCAAACACATGAAAAACTAGGTAAGAAAATATTTATAAATGCTAGCATTCATTGACATGGAAGGGATCTAAAATAGAAAGTTATGTTATATGATTTTCTGAAGGAAAAGAGAACAACCCACAGCACATCTTTCCACTATCTCTAAAAAGAAAAAAAGAAAAAGGTTGGAGATACTTAAAAAACCCCAAACACGGAGAAAACCACGCCAACAGTAGCCTTTCAAATAATTTGACACACCTCCCTGATAGAAAGCTAATCTGTAACTAGCATTCAGAGGTGATGCATTTGCACGGATTCAAGTAAATTCACAAACTTTTGTTCAGTATCTATTAATATAGGAGATTGCCATAAGTAAGTCTGATCAAGCTATATTTTTCCTGGACAAAGACTAACAAAACAGAACATTGTGGGTAATTAATCCCAACTTCTCACCTCCTCACATGGCAAAAAAGCCAGCGCTGGAAACTGGTAACACTGGCGTCACCAAACATTACATATAATCATACCCTTACAACTTCTATACAAAGCACCTGCTGTTCCTACATGAGCAAATTAAATTACAACCTTTACACGAGGAAGTAAAAATAAACACATCAATGTCAATTCCAAACCGTTTCCTGGGCAGCTGAAAACATGATTCAAATCATCGCTATCAAGAGATGACAGCTTCGCTTAAATCACTGTAACATAAACCACGAAAATAAATCACTGCCAAGCACTGCCTCATTACGAAATGCAGGAGTGGCCCCGGACCACGTAGTAAATGATACAACCACCACAAAGAGCCACCGCAGTCGAGGGCTGAGCACATTACGACAGTCAGCAAGCAGATTCGAAACCCACGTCACCTTGCAAGGAAAGGACCTACAGGAGTCACCTCTCAGTCTTTAGGCAACTGCTCTAAAAACTTGGCAAGCAGCAACAACAGAACACCGGGCTAGAGCCCTTCAGGCAGATAGTTAGAGTTTGCCACCCAGAACATGCTCTACTCGCTGGGACGGACACCTTGGCCAGGACCCGTGTGTTTGTCCCTGGGAGGTCCCAGGCTGGAGGTCCTCACTCCAGTGGCAGAAGGCAACGGAGAACTAAGAGAAAGTCCATCCCTATTCAACATATTTGTCACTATCCCCTTTCCTAATCTCATCCCTGGAAATTAAAACTACCGATTGGGCTCTGCCTAGAGACAAGACCCTGTGATCAGAGACCGCCTCGTGACACTCCAAGGAAACAAAGTACCAGGACAAAAAACATATTCCTTTTTCTTCCTGTGCAGTTCTTGAGGTCTCTTTGAAAACTGAAGGTAGTCTTCACATTTGCTGCCACTCAATGCCTCTCCAAAGTCTTTACAAATAAACTAGCTACCACCTCAGGGAACTGTATGCTGTTTTGCCCACCTTAATGAACAGAAGTTAATCAGGAGTCTCAAGCAGTACCCAAGACCCCTCATTTCACCACTGGGAGCAAGTAATTCTGCTGGAGAGCAGATGAGAAACAAACCATATACTTTATTTCAACATGCTTTACTGGAAAGGGGTGTTACATTTTTTAGAAGAGGATCCACTTATGACTGAAGACTGAGCTACTACAAGTTCAGCCATAAGCATTAAGTGCATTTGGAAACTCCCTGGCAATGCTGTTAAAGGAACAGACATTTCCTGTAATTTTCAGAAACATTTTACATCTCCCCTCCTCCTTTTTAGCCTTGGTGGTAAGAAGGGGAGGGAGAAAGAGGATACCATATTACCATTAAGTGAAATATGAATGAGCCACCCAAGTTTAAAGTGGAAACTTCAGCTACTCATGCTTAGAAGAAAGTTTAAAAAAAGTCTTTCATCATTAAGAGACCAGGATTTTTCTGCTGACTTTAGGAAAAGAAATATACACCCTTGCAATTAGAGTGAGCTACAAAAGGATACAAACTCACCTTCTTACTTTTGGCAAATAAAAAGTCCTCCGGGCCTCATTTAAATACCTTTTTCTATTTTCCAGAATTAGAAATGGAAGCCTTTTTTTTGTTCTCCTCTCTTGCTCAGGGCCTTCCCCTAAACTGCAGCTAAACGAACCCAACCAGTCGGGTCACACGGAGGGTTCCTCACACGGATGCAGAGCTGTAGTGCATCCAGCAAGCCAGAAGCGCGGGAGAGACTGATCAGTCAAGCGGGACAGCATCCTCCGAAGGACTCCATCCCTACTTCTCCTTTCTTATAAGTTCAATCCTGTCCTTTCCTAAAAAAAAATAAATAGTAATCTTGTATGAAGTATGTGGCATAAAACCTATAGAATTTACAATAACTTATTATTTTATCTGTCTACGTAATCTGAAGACATCCAACCCTAAGCCACAGCACATAAGAATTCTGACTTAAAACCAGAGGCTAGTTGCCTACCCTTACAAAACACACCCTAAGCACTATTTGGGTCCCATACACCAAATGGTGAATATTCATCATATAAGTGTGACAACTAGCAAAGTCTCCAGCTGACAGTCTCTCTCAGCAACTGCATTTTAGCTTTCAATTCAAAGGCAGAATGCACAAAAATGGAAAACCTTCTAAAGTGCTAAACTACTTTATAAATGCTCAAGCTGTTGAAATTTCAGCATATCCTCATTCTTTGTATAACAAGACCACTTTAGAGCAGCCCCTTCTACGGCACCAAGATGTCCACCCACTACACAACCCACACATCCCACATCAACTGCCCATGTTCTGCAGCTCTGTAGACGAATATAAGCGACAACTTTTGTATTTTATGTGGTATTCTTTCTGCTGAGAAACAGATTAAAAGGAGTGAACTGAAGAGCAGTGCTAAATAAACAAACACAGCAGTTGTAGTAGTCTATGCTACTTCTTTAGAAGGCTTCCCATGAAAGAACATAAGATGGGACCTCAGAGTCTACAGATAATGGTTATTTAAGTTTAAGACCTTTGCCTAATGAGAGATTCTAATAGGAGATGTTCAAATAATATGGGCTTGCAAATAAGGAGCCTTTTTTTTTTTAAAGAAAAGCACAACTGCTCTGCTTTGTGGTCGCTGTATTATAGAAACAGAAGGTAGATCTGAAGCCTTCATACAAAAACCAGGATAGATTAAAGGCAGAGCATAATGATGGTAGTTTTATTAGGGAAATAAATCAGAATACCTTCTGGGCAAGGCAGGGGTGAATTTCTTGCAACAGACTTTAGTGACTGCTCTTAAATTAAATTGAATGACTAAAGATCACAGTGAGTCAATCTCCTTTAAGAACAAAGACGTGTAAACTGCTTCCACGGTATGGTACTCTGTGAGTTAAAATATTCTGGTCTTTCACCCATTTGAGGAAATGACACCAGTTCTCCCGGAAGGCAACATGTACATTCAACCCTTTCGCATCAGGGCATGAGAAAGTTTGGAAGGAATTTCTTCTATTTTTTTAGAACTGTAAACATTAATACTTTGTTTCTTCCTGCTTGTGTCTGAAAACACAGTATTGCACTGCACCACACGCGTGTCCTGCGAGCCGTATTGAGAAAAATCTAGTTTAAAAAAAAACCACCAAAAACCCAACCTGATAAGTGTTAGCTAAATCTGTTGCCAAAATCATTTAGAAACCCTCTGCATGCTCAAAACAAAATTAATATTGTGAGCAGCGTATGCTACATCGTGATAAAAGCACACAGAAGCATCTTCAGAATGGATTCAGGGCTCAATAAAACATTGACATTACACATACATAATCTCAGCCCTACTCAGTAAAGCAGTTAAGTTTAATTGGGTTTCTCCTTAAATGACATTTATATGGCAAGGAAACAGAATAGATGGTGAGAAATAGTGAGTCCACAAATATGGCACAGGCTGACTACTTTGAGGTGGGGGCAGAGAAGGAAGCGTGGAGGTAATTGGTGTACGGTAATGGTTCCCAATTAACGTGGTGGAAGATTCGAGTTGTTAGGTGTTCCCAGAAATGGCACAGTTGCAGTAATCCTTTTAAGAGGTCTCCCATTCCGGGCTGTGCAGAGTCGGATCGGGTTCAGGCTATGACATGGAATGACCGCTGAAGAGCAGATGAGGCCTAAATTAACAAGCTCCTAGATCCAGACGGCTGGGACCCAAATCTCTCACCCCGGTGAGACAGCTCACACACTGGGAACAGAACGTATTTTCATACTTAATTTGTACGCACAAAGGCAATTCTGATTGCCTGCTTATTACAACTGCTTTCAAATTTTAATTTGATTGACAAGATTGTGCCAGCAGGGCCTCAGTTCAAGAACAAACGCAGAAGGCATGGTGTCTGGCTGAGCCATGCTCCAGGTAATGCGCCCCGGTACATCTTTCCCGAAAGATGCCAAGTGTTTCTTTGCATTTGAATCATATTATAGAAAACCTGCTGCCACATTTCTAGCATGGTAACTACACAGCTGAAAATAGAAGCCATATATCTCTTTACAATGGAAGGAGAGACCAGAGGGTGACTTATGTTCCCCAGCTGTGCCTCTTACATCACTATAAACATTGCCATTTAAGTAGAGGAAGAAAAGTGACATAACCACAATATATTTTAATCCTCCTTAAGAACAACTGACACAACATGACTGCCATTACATCTAGTTTGCAAGAATTAAAAGGGACCAGGATTTTTAAAATTTTGAAAAGCAGAAGTGTGCAATACCAAACCGAGGGAGCAAATTCCGTTGTTCTTATTAGTCAAAGACCAGGGTCAACAAGAAACGTTTTGTAGCAGCCTCACTGAGCTACTAAAGGCATTTAGAATAACAAAGAGAAACAAAACATATTCCCTTAAATTACATTTGTATTATCCTGTTTGCTTACATGTATGCACAGCTCCGTACAGAACTACAAACAAGATTTTATATTTCTCCAAAACTGGTAGAGGTGCTCTGTTTTACAGTCCTTTAAAAGCAACCTGAATGGCACTGATTGTTGTCAAAGTAACCCCAAACAAGGAAATATCCATATATTACATCAGTTATTGCAGAAGTATATCAACTTCCACGCGTGCAGAGCAAACTGCAGTACTTGGAAAGAAGCA
The DNA here is from genome assembly GCF_000703405.1 of Apaloderma vittatum. Lineage (NCBI taxonomy): Eukaryota > Metazoa > Chordata > Aves > Trogoniformes > Trogonidae > Apaloderma > Apaloderma vittatum. The sequence continues at coordinate 87,958 of NW_009705308.1, forward strand.
TATCACCTGCAAACTGCACGATCCCTGCATTTCTTAGGTATTCAGCAACACAAGAAGCAGTGGTTATTTGTTAACGATCATGAATACATTCATAAATAACACTGATTAGTTTTATAATAACTTACTGATCATACATAAATTCCTGCCGATACTGCTGGCATGTGTTCTGATCTTTTTCAGACAGACCTCCAGTCTGGATGTGAGCAGCCCAGAGGAACAGGTTAGGTTTTTGGTACGCAATCCTGAGGCTTTTACCTCCAGGAAACTGATCCTGAAGGATAAAGGTATACGATATACGATGGGTGGTCCTTAATCACTTCCTTTATGTGAAGATTGAGGTCAGAGTGGAAAAAGAGCCAAGGAAGGAAGTCTGCAGCACCCGTCGAACACACACACACATGCACCTTCCTGAACAACTCCTTCGACAGTTTAGAGGGTTAACTTGTAGCTTAAATTAAGTAGTCAGAGGTTGGGCTAGAAATAAACAGCTTGCACAAGCAACACACCGTGCTATTAAGTTTTTAGAAGTGACTTAAAAATTAGGTCAGTCTAATTTGTGGCTGATACTTTGTTCTTTCACTACTATGAACTCACAATGATGTCAGTCTCATGTTCAAACATGCCACATTTAGCAGCGTACAGGCTTCCTGAGAGACTCTCTCAGCCTTCCTTTGTGCAGAGGGCTTCTGCCAGATTCTTAGCTCATACTTCACTGACTCAGGCATGCCACTCCAGTTTCAAGGGAGCTACACTGGCTTCCCATAAATACTGCAGAGTTTGGGGGTTTTTTCCTTTTTAAAATTTTTTTATTACTTTACTGACTAAAAGTTTAAGAGGATGTGGCCACATTCAGGTTACGGTTTTAGGCTTCACCTTCATTAGACAACATCCAGAAGAGAACTGCCCAATAAAAGGTGTGGGAAACAGGTGCTTTGAACTAGTTCAAGACACCTTTCAATACTTTCAAGGAGGCTTCTAAGAAAGCTGGAGAGAGACCTTTTACCAGGGCCTGTAGAGACTTTTTACCAGGGCCTGAGAGTGGTGAGACACTGGCACAGGTTGCCCAGAGAAGTTGTGGATGCCTTATTTAAATATCTTTTTCTATTTTCCCTGGGAGTGTCCAAGGCCAGGTTGGATGGGGCTTTTAGCAACCTGGTCTAGTGAAAGATGTCCCTGCCCACAGCACGGGGGTTGGACTAGATGATTTTTAAAGGTCCCTTCCAGCCCAACACATTCTATGCTACTTCCCCATCCATACCTGATTCTAAAGAAATCCTAGATGTCCCTGTACTGTATCCAAATTCAGCTAACCCTTAAGGATGCAAAGCACCCCACTGATTTGGAACTTCATTCAGAAATGCTTCTTATGCAGCTATCCCAAAAAACAAAGAACACTCTCATCCAGATTAGCTAATCTGCCAGTGTAACTTCTGATGTTCAACGAAGGTATCTTTTCATTATTTCTGACACAAAACTTGCAACAGTGTTTTTCAGCATGTTGGCATAGACAACAGCCTGTGAAGCACAAGGATGCTGTAAGTTTGTCTAGCTACAAAACTGCAAATGAGCCTTGGACCTAGCAGTAAGCTTTTGCAAGCATCTGTAACTGGACCCAAGTGAAGTAGCTGACTGAATCATCACTTTTGCTTGTTTTGTCTGAATGACAAAATTAAGCTTAAAAAGATAGAGACTTTAAAAGCAGTTATCAGTCCTTTCCACTTCTCCCCTGTCAGCAGGAGACCTACTCTGAGGTGCTGCCCTATCTTTCCCCTGCCGTTTTCGGGCCCATTGTCTCAGGTCCAACCAGCCTTTTGTGTGGCTGCTCTCTTAACTCAAGGACACACCAAAAAAAATCTCAGGTGGGAGTTAAGGAAAGCCATCTAAAAATACAGCGGTAGGTTAAAAAAAAAAAGTCACTTCTTGAAAACGGCCTCTGTAAGCTCATTCTTAATGATCCTAATTCTCACCATTTAACTCATGTTTATGCTTATCACTGAAATCTGTACTTTATATTTTGTGTGCATCTTAACTGCAGTCAATCCATCTCCCACTGCAGCAGCCACCACAGAATTTCCACCTCACAACACTTAGCTGGAGCAGAAGCAAAAGGGGAAAACAAGATCATCATTTATGTCATGCTAAAGCATTTCTCTTGGGGCTACACTATGAGAGATACAACACTAAGCCAGTCTCTACCACTCTCTTTTTCATGATGCTGTGCTTCCCAACTGATACAGATATTTTTTTTGGTTTGTTTGTTTGTTTTAAACTATCATGTTAGTATGTTGAAACCTATATCATAAAACCGTGGAACAATGCTATTGCATGAATCCTTAATGTGGTTAGAAAAGCATCCTGCTCTGTCTTGGGAAAAGACACATTATCTCATGGTCATTTCCGCCACCACATTAAAATCCAGTTATTTTATGAAAGAAAACATGCAGACATGCTTCACAAGAACTGCATATCCAATAGACCATCACTATTCCAAAAAAAATGCCCAAGGATACAGGAAAGGCAAATCTTGCTGGGAGAGGCGACATCTTTTATGAGACCAGTTAGTATGGAGCGATAAGAAGAGAGAGGGCACGAACTCCAGAATGCACAAGCCCTTCCTCACACACACAGATGTGAAACAGAACCAAGCTGTAACACAAAAACAAAAGCCAAGACTTCTAAAACATGTCCACATCTAGTCCGTCCCTCCTCCCAAACAGGAAAAGAAGTAGTCCAAAGAACATCCCGAAGTATGTCATAAATTACCGAATGAATCATATTCCTCATGGAAACTGCCTGGCTGAAGCTACACCACTGAAAATATGTGATAAAAGACAGAAAGAAACCTAACAGATACCCTCAAATAAGAATAAGGCCCCTCTCTCCAAGTTCTTGGGGTTAATATCAAAACAAGAAAAGCCTGGAGTCATCACGGAGCTACTAGATTTGTGGTACATTTTTCCCATAAGCAAACTTTTCTCTGGATTGTCAAGTTGTTTATTATTATTAACCCAAACTTGACCTAGATTTAGCTTTATATTCACTGCTTTTGTTTCAATTTTGAGAGGAGTATGTGTTCCTGAAACCTTGTGCATCCTCCTCAAACTAATCAGTTTAAACAGAAAAAAAAAATGCCTCTCTTAATAAAATTTTCTTATGTCTGAAAAAAAGTTCACATTTTCTGGAAAAAAAAAACCAACAAAACCAAAAGAAAGCACACAAAAATCCCATATAAAAATGATAGTTTCCTTAATAGTATTTTTCAGGTTACTGAAAAACTTGGACCATTTCCAGCTACAACTAAAAATACGCTGCATTAATCAAATCTTAAAACTGTAAGTTTCTTCCTATAATGCTACAAGGAGGCAACAACTTGGCTCTTCTATTATTTTAATAAAATAATTTAAACAATTTTCTTTTCCTTCAGTTCCAAGTTGACTTAAAGGTATCAGTGACAAAGATAAAAGGTGAGATTAGACCCATTTGCCTTTATGAAGTCATGACAGTGATAGATGTGTTTGATGCGTTTATAACCTGGGAGGGGAGCTGTTTGGTGTTGGGGTTTTTTTGTTTTGTTTTGTTTTAAATTTTATTTAGGTTGCATAGAAATGTTAGCTAGCTAGTTTGCCACCTAGAGTGGTGTATGCAGTTAAGTTCTCCACAGGAATTCTGAGTGGCATGAAAAGACTGATCCTGGTGGTTTAAGCAACAGAGTATGAAGTGACATGGCAAAAAACCCACCCATACCTGAGAGAACGTTGAAAGCGTTTCAGATGTGCAAACTGAGGCAAGAAATCTTTCCCAGAAAAGACTTCATCCTTGACTGCAATTTCCCTCTCTGATAGGATTACAGTGCAGGTCAAAATGTGCAGGAAAAGAGTTGAAGGCAACCACAGAAGCAGAGGTCACCAGGAAAGAGGGGAAGGAGCAGTGCTCCCCTCCCACCCGCTTCAGCCTTCCTCCTCTGCGGCCACAGCACCAGGCTCAAGCTAGGACAGTAAGTGCCATGAGCACATGCTTTCAAAATCAAATAATCTATAACCGGGCAAAGCCAAGCATAAATCCAAGTAATTTTTCAGAACATGAAAATGTTAATTTAGCTTAGACCACCTTGGAACAGGCAAAATAATAAAAGAAAAACCAACTCAACACCACAACCTATGCCTTCTATATAAAGAAAATGTACCTAGCCTACTTGTAGTTACAATGCCTATCCAGGACTAAACCGTTTCCCCTAATCTTGTTCTCACCATCAGCTTACAGCATAGTTTTGCCAAGGTTCAGCTTTCTGGCAACCTACTGAGAACATAACCACGTAATACCTTCTTGAGAACTAGCTTTAGGTTTGGCAGGGAGACTACCTGGCATCACAGGTATGCCTACTGGCATGCCTAAAGCCATATGCCTGAATTTTAGTCAAAAAAGCAAGAAGCTGCAGGGATATATATTTTTTTTTTAATGTGTTTGGCAGCTAAATTCTCCTGATACTGCATGCATGCTTCAGTGCAGGGACAGAATGCAGAGGAGATGCTTAAATATAAGACTCATGAGCTAGCTCTGAACAACACCACCAACCTGATGCTCAAATAAGCCTTGATAAAGGACAATTTATTTGTGCAGATTCATCCCGTGGCACGGCTACAGAGTTCTCCATATCCAGGCTAAATACTTTTTCCATGGCACTCCACAGCATAGGGCAAGTGGACCAGGCTGAGCATCTCAAGCTGCGTCACCGCTGCCCCCCTCACTGCCACATCCAGAATGATTTGTTCTACAGTTGTTGCCATGTTGCCATTACAGCACTAAGCATCAGAGAAAGCAGGTGATCTCTTAAGCTTGTGTTATTACTTCTGCTCAGACACACAGACAGCCCAAGGAATGGAAAATAACCTCACCACCAGCCCACAGAAGTTGCCGCAGGCAGCAGGGGAGGTCTGTATAACAGAACTGAAGTGAAAGGTACATTGGAATAATTGAAGGAGAGGAAAAACACACTAGTACCCCCAAAAGATGAAGCCAGCCACCAGCTATTAATAAACAAAACCTACAGCTGATACACCTTTGGCTTTAAACAAAGCATGCACTGGTTGGACGGGAAATGGGGATTTGTCCATAAAGACTTAACTGTTCCACTGCTACAAATGGAAGGTGTCTGCTGCATGGGTGTTAAGATCTAAGGCTGTGTGGCACAGTTCAAAGCACATCGTGGCCCCTTGTGCTAGACTGCCATAGTTTTTTGTGCATTTAAGGTAAAATTCAGGTTAATAACTCCTTTCAGCACTAGCCTGTAGAGTCAAGTATGAGAAAGCACCAGCGTGATGATTGCTCACCCTGTCTCAGCACAGCATTCTTACTCTCATGTAGCACGATAGGGACGCTCCTTACTATAAGTACCTTCCTTGGGGCAGTACTCACTCAATCAAGGAGTAATTACTTAACCACAATCCCATCTGCTTTGCATTCCCACTAAAGAAAATCTTATGGAAAAAGGTAAGAGCTTGGCTATGAGTCCTTGGCCCAAATATCCTCTTACCAGTGCTGTGCTGCTTGCCAGGTCATCACTGTTTGTACTTCAGAAGTCTGCAGCAGACAGACTGTGCCAAATCCAAGGAACTTTGCCATTAAAAGAAAAACTTTAAGCTTAACAGTAGGAAGTGCTCTCCATGCTTTGCTAATCATGTCAAACTATACTGTACAGACAATTACAATATTCTTAGGAAGCTTAACGACAACTTTAGAGACATGATTTCTCTGCCTCAGGTAGAATGGAATGAGGAAAACAGCGGGGAAAAAAGATTTCTCTTGCTTTACTTTAGGCCCTCACAAATGCAAAAAGGAGTCCCAAGGGAAGCTGCCCCAGTAGAGACAGCACCATAAGTGGTACAGATCTACCCAGGAACATCAGCTTCTCTTTCTGCCTACCCATGGGAAATACCTTTACTACCAGCAACTGAGCTTGTAACCACAAAAAAGCACGATCTTGTTCTGCATTAGCTACCTAAAAGCATTTGAGGTGTTCCTTCCTAAAGAAGCAAACAGAGAAAGCTCACTAGCTCCAAGAACGTCTGAAAAAATCCCACTCATGCTGTCACCACTCAGAGCTGTGTAATAAGATGGCCCACTCCTTCACTGCATTTTGCACTTACTGCTGCATATAACTCCCATGACGTAAAGCAGTGACTCCCAGACAGACCGCTGAATAGCCTTGTTTAAGACTTCGAATATGTCATCTCATGCATGCCAACTGAATCATCTAGGTAAGCATCTTTTATTACATGTCTATTCTGACAAAAAGTCATACCCAAAACTCCCTTTGTGAAAAAACACCATCAAGTCAATGATTTACTGACTTAGAATCCACGTTTCTTTTCAACAATAAATGATCACAGAGGACCAAACTAACTAAGAACCTAAATATGGGTACCTCTTCATGGTATTTTTAAGGCACGATCAAAATCCCCCTGGGACTTTACACAGTCTCTCCATCCAACAAGGCTAAATGCAATTCCCATGGCACTCCACCCATCCCTTGCTCTTTTCAGACATTTAAATGCATTCAGGTTTATCCATAAGAAAGTTTTTCTAAAGCACAACTTCCGTGACTGAACTCAGCAATTAGATTCTCAATAGTTTCAGACAAAGACAAACTTGCAAAATCCATCTCTAGGCTACTGATTCC
>NW_009705308.1:94664-111236 GCF_000703405.1 Apaloderma vittatum
AAGGGTTGTGTTGCATCCACCACGGCAGAAGCTTTCAGAACTTTACAAAGAGAGCAGCCAACATGCAAAGAGCCCGCAGGTAATAATGCCATCACGTTTACTGAGATAGGCATCTTCCAATTGTCTCACAACAATTAAAAAACCTTAACGTTAAATAATTATGAAGGAGAAGAGCAACTCTGGGCCACCTGTTATGCTCCAGAGGTTTCAACTAAACCATGAAGTACAAGAGATTAAGCCTCCTGGAAGGTCTAGTAATTTTGTTACCATATTTATATTATTCTTGTAATCAATTGTGTTTTAATTTTAATTTTTGAATCCAGGAGAGTTACTTAACCCATTATTAAATTGTTTGGAGGCTGACAGTCACACTTAGAGACAAACGAATTTGTGGCATCCTACTCAAACAACTCGGTGAAACCCTACATACTAGCACCTGATGGGCCTTTTAAAGACACAGTCAGATCTGAAAATTCAATCAGAAAACTTGCCAATTTGTTGTAGCTTTGAGTTTCAAAAAAAACCCAACAACACAAAAAATATCAAAAAAATCCCACACCACCCTGAAAGCAAATCTCAACACACACATGTGCACTACTTCACTAAGTTCACAGAGAACACAGTGACAACAGTCACCAAAGCGATGTGTCCTGCTGGAGCAGAAACAGGTTTACATGAACTATGTTTTGGGGAGTGTCAGGAACCACCACATGTAAACCCATCACTTTGATACTTCACCTTGTCTTAGATTGCTGCCTCAAAATTTAGCTCTGTTAAAACCTCCACAGCAAACCTAATTGTACACTAAGTAAACAAGCACTGCTTGTAACACAATCTCAATGAAAAGAGTAGAAAGATGGGAATTAACACCAGAGGATACAGAAGAAAGGTGGGTTTGTTTGTTCGAGACTTATTTTGAAGATGTTGTCTTGTACATGACAACTGTTGGCAGTAGTCAATAAAAGTAAACTCCTGCTGTTAACAAAAGTAAGTAAAAGGACAGGCAACTTATGTTGCACTTTCTTACAGATTTTGACCACTATCCACTGCAACAAAACTGTGACAGAAAGAAAACATAATTAACTGATGTCCAGTCTAGAAAAACGCATCACTAACTAATAGTTTCACCTACAAATCAAGTCACTGCATGTTTAAATGATTTCTAGTACCCTCCTGAAGGAATTAAAAAATCTGCTACAGCCAAGAGGCTTCCCTTTTTGCATTCCCCTTTCCCATTGACTTGCTTCATCTCATGACAGATATCTCTCTAGATTTCTACATCAAAGCTAGAATTGCATTCTGCCCGTTTTTCCACTTGGTATTAAGACAATTTAAACAACACAGACGAATAAGAAAAAACACTCACCTAGGCACACAATCTCATTTTGCTAGTGGCACAGCAGCATCCCCTTTGGCCTTGACTATGGTGCTCACACCTACACAGGACACTGCAGCAAATGTAATTTTTCCAGACCTGTTCCTTTGACCAGAAACATCTTTATTTTCTTCTCAAGCCATAAGATAGGACACAAGACCTTAATCTCTCTCCACTCCTTCCAAACACTGCCTCAAAACCACTACTTTGCCGCAATGTCTGCAAGAACTTTGACACCAGTACTAAGACTATTGTGTCGACCAGAACTGCCTAATGACCACCACCCTTCTCTGCCTCTGAGACCATCAAACGCAGCAGAGACCACGGTCTGTGACTGGCTGCCTGGGTTCTGCAGTAAATTTCTGCATTACTGAAGGGAAGGGATACTCTAAAAAAAAGTAAAAATAAACTGGTTTTAGATGCCAAAGCAAACAAGATTAGTACTCCATAAAGAAAATAATCGAGTTATTTACCACTTTGGAGTTCTACCAAGTATTTGATACAACTAAGCTACAGCTTAGTATAGTTTCATTATAACTTGATTTTGAGTAATAGGGTCTCCAGACAGCACTGTTTTTTGCAGAAGAAAAGATGCAACCTCCAACACTTTTTCTCTACTTCTGAAGTAACACTTCTTAATCATTCCATTTCACAACAGTGATCTTAAAAAAAAAAAATTTAAAAAATGAAGAATCAAGTATTTTGATAACAAGTTCCTCCTCCTTAGCGTTTCACAATAATTTTATGCTTGCAAAGATGTTATGTCATTCCGGACAGAGCGTATTTCAAAATGGAAACCTTTCAGGAAGGAATTTAGAGAATTGTGCTTGCTATATGAAGACGGATGATACAGTAGCAGAGAGCGGTCTTCTGTACTTCTTTAGCTGGTAAAATGGCATTACATTTGAAGTCACCAGAGACACCCTGTATATGAGAAACCATAAGTTGCCATGAAGACTGATGAGGAAGAACATTTTCCTAGGAGAAAATAAAAACATACAGCCTCCCAAAAGAGTCTGTATGCAACTGTGGGGAGGGTGGGAGGAACACGAGGAAGGTGGAAGAAATCACTACGAATCTGCTGTCTTTAATTGAGGAAAACATCACAGCTCTTGCAATTCACACAAACAATGAGTCACACAGTTACTGTGGAAAAGGGAGACGAGTCAAGCTAATTCTGTTTAGAAAAGGAAGTAAAGGGAATACCATAGCAAACAAAAGAGGAATTTAATTTGATGAAGAAGAATCCATATTTCAACTTAGACTTTGAAGCACAGCAGGACATGCCAAAAGATGTTTTTCATCTTGCTTTTCTTTACCTGGAAATAAAAACCTAAGCCTTGCCCCCACTCCTCAGTAGAGTGATCTTAGTGCTATGTCGCAAAGCCAGTTTACTGTTTGCATTAGCTCACCACTAAATGACAGTGGCCATTGTACAACCAATTTCACCACGCTCATGGACTGAATCCCTCCAAAACTAGTGCCACATCATTACATTTCAGAAATGGTGATTAAGACATTGCCGGTCCAAAAGATTCTCAGTTTAAGAAGAGAGAGGAAATGAAAAGCTGTGTGTTTAGCTCCCAGCTGAGTCTAAAAGTTGCAGAAGGTATACATACCACTTCACAAGGAAAGGGAACAGGAAGCCAGGAAAGAAAAGAGTCATTATGTTCAAATGGTAACATTTTCATGAGGTTACACAGGCCAAATGAGCATATCCCAGAAAAATGTGAATCCAAGCCTGGGTAAAGAAACAGAAAGCAGAGTAAGCGACAGAAAAATAAATAAATTAAAAAAGCTGTAGAAGAGCGAAGAGTATCAGGTTGGAGAATGTGTCAAAACAATAAGAAAAAAGTAAAAGCTGGTGCATAAAAATGGAACGGCACAATTAAATTCGATTCTAGCAACTAGACAATAACAGCTGAGAAAGCAAAACTAGGTATCTTTGCAAGAGCCTCTCCCACACGGGATGCTGGCAGAAGTTAAGTTTGAGATGGACTAAGATGATCTACTGTCAGGACTAGCACATCAAAATAAGAGAAGGAAAAATAAGTTGATTAACTAACAGTATGTCACCAAAATTTATGAGGGAATTAAAGAATGTAAAGGCTAAGCAGAAATCAGAAATATGCAATGCTCATTAAAGCAAGCTATTCCAGCATAGGTACAAAGTGTTTGTAAAACATACTATTTTTTCCCTCTCACCTATAGTAAGTACATAAGTAAATAAATAAATAGAAATCAGTGAACTTCAGTACTAGAAACACTTATTTAACCCTAACCACACAAAACCTCTGGCAGACCTGATAACAGGCATAAAGGAACATATGGCAAGAAACAAAGGAGGACACAAAACCACCTTTCTCCATCTGACCCAAACCGACCACTAAATTTGCCCATGTGTCTTTGAGCAAGTCAACTCAATTGTTTAAAGGAACTTTATGTAGACCTGCTAGAAACTCCATTTTGTAGTCTGTAACAAAAAGATCCAAACACGCCAAATTTTAAAATAAATTTAATGCTTACAACAATATGCACAGAGCCATTCCCCACCACTTGAGGAGATGGAAAAAAATCTGGAGGAGTAGTAGAGGAAAAAACCCAAACACACAAATTAATGCCTCTATGGATAGAAGAGTATTGGATGAAGTTATGAGAAATAAAACACTTTTTAGGTTAATTCTTTAGCTTTGCACCTGACTGAAGAGTAGAGCTGTGTCAACAGACGGGTGATTCAGTTGACTGGTCTGCACAAACCCACATGCAAATTTGATGCAAGTCAGAAAAACAGTCTGCATGGTTCTGAAGAACAGAAAAAAAATAATAAAAGTCTATTTCCTGAATGACAAAAGCCCTCAGCTGACAAAATGCCACCAGTAATCAGCCTAACCCTGATGTGCCGTAGGGACAGCAGTGTCATCAGTAGGATGCTCTGGGTTCCTCCCTGTCCTGGGCAGGATCTTCTGCACCACCAGCACCATCTCCTCTTCCAGGGTGGTGCCGTTGCACAGCAGCAACGCCAGCAGAACCAGCAGAACCCTTTTATTCTAGGCAGGACCCCAAGAAGCATACTATTACACAAAGTAAGTGTAAAGGACATTCAAAGAACCCAAACAGTTCTGAAAGCGGAAGAATATAAAAAAAAAAAATGCACTGCCAAAATTAAAAAGAAGTCAGAAGCAGTCCTTGAAGAGGAATGGGAGTACTAAATCAAGTTGTAGGCTTAATCAACACCTCCCCTAAAGCAGCATGCAGAGATGACTCAAGCAATTAACAACCGAGGAAAACAATCCCTATGACAACTCTGAAGACACTGATATAACTTAAATTAATATGAGGAGAAAAGTAAAAAAAAATAAAATTAGAAGGGTAAAAAAATAGATATTACTAACCATTCACTCCTAGCACAGAAAAGAGATTTTTCATTTTACCAAATAAGTATGATATAAAATAAAGGCTTACAAGTTTTTAGTAGAAAGGGATGAGGCTTTCATTTCAATTTCTTTTGAAAGACAAAGTAAAAATCGGAAATCGCAATCATATTCTAACAGATACACCACAAGCTATGAATGCACAAAATTTATCTGCCTACTTCAGATAGTTATAGCCACCAAACTGATGCTACGTGTTCTGCGAAGAACATTTATCCAGATCTTCTCAATTTATCATACCCAGAAATAGCCCAAGAAGGCTTATCTACAAGGTTGTTTTGCTTCACTAGCTAATTAATTTCTTTTCTTATCATCTAAAACATCAAGACATAACTTTGAATGAAAGCTTTATAAGATAAAAACTGCTCTGGACAGAGTATGAGTGTCTATCTACATATGTGCCTGCTCACCTATGTATTGATATACAGTTTGTACAGGGGTGTAGTACAGAAATACACACACACACACATATATATATATATATCTGTCTGCCACTGTTCTAAAGAAAAAAGCAACCTCAAGTGGCAAACAAGCAAGAGCTTCCAACAGAGCGCAAAACTCTTGGAGCTCTGGGAAACCGAGCCAAGTCAACACAACCCTAAAGCACAGCAGCAAATGAACAACGACCAGTTTTTTTAGCTTGAATCAATAGTTCCAGCCTTAGTTTCCAGTGGGTAAATCCATGTTATGAATATACTTCTTTCTGCCTCTGCAGATGACAGGCTTGGAAAGGGATTCCTCTGAGTTTCAACAGTTCCTTTCAGATTGCCATGGGCCACAACAGGCTCACCTGCACTGCAGGACACGGGTTAGTCCAACTCAAGACTGGGCTCGTCAGCCAAGCACATGGGAAAACAAGGGCAAAAGACAGGTCTCTGGAACAAGAGGAAACTCTCTTGCTGGAGCAGGCTTGGCTACTAAACCACAAAATCCATTCCTACTCCCTCAACAGGCAGACACGCGAAGAGTAGGCAGAGCCCGTCATACCCTCAGCTGCTCCAAAAACTGCCGTTTCAGAACTTTGCACACACGCAACCAATGGACAGGACAGACTGAAAGGGGTTCAGTCCACGGCAAGTTAAAACAAGGGCTACCAGAGAGCAACCATGTCCCTTATGCCTGCTTACATGCTAATTCAGCGAGCTGACTCAAAGAGCTAAACCAGTCACAAACTAGCTGTACAAACAAGTTAAATAAACAAATACATAAATAAACCACATCCAAACAATTCTCAGCCGTTTCTGGCTCCCAGTTCCAGCTCACTGTGGGATCCCAAGAACCATTAGAAGAGTGAGTTTGCAATCACGGTGACTGGGAAGACAAGGAAAGAATCACAGTAACCACATCTGGCGTTACTAGCCATACAAACACGCTTCACATTACACTAAATTGAGAGCATTCCACCAGCTTCAGATGGTCCATACTAATGTTCTCCCATTTCACTTTTACTGCTACTGAACGCATTTCTTTTGGACAACAAGGGTAATAGCAAGCTGGGCAGAACACAGAAGAATAGAGAGGAGAGTCTACAGAGCATTTTACTCCTAAAGTTTGTCTGTGTGTCAAAAAGACAGGTAATTTAAGGTCTGGCATGGAGCAAACAACCACTTAGAGCCTACAGAGCAAACAGTATGACAGATTTCTGGTTTGCTTCAAACAAAACACGAACAGGTTAGCTCAAACAGCAGAATAGACTACTTGTGAGTTCATTCTCTGAGTTGGCCTCAAGTGAAGTACAAGCAGTCAGAAAAACTACTCTAAGCAGCAGACTCAGGGCAGCAGCTATAGAGAGAGGGAGTGTGTCAAGCAGCTGGACTCGGTAACCTTTTCGACTAACACAGCTGGAAAAAGATGCTTTGTCAATAGCCTCTAATCTACTGTTCTTCTGCTTTGTGTATTTAGGTTAAAGCTCCTTGTGGCACCAGCTAGTTGTACTTAAAAAGCACTCACAGTAACAGCAGCATAAAACACAACCCGAAAATACTAGGAGAGAAAGAGTAAGGGCTGGGGAAGATGGTACATTTGTACTTGCAGTGCACTCAGATGACATTAGCCTCTTGAACGGGACATATTCTAGAAACAAACTCAAAATCTGCCAACTTTTATTTTAAAAGAAAAAGATAAAAGCTTATCTTTCATCTAGAATAACTACATATATACCTGATTTTTAAAAAGCCAACAATAAACTACCAAGAGCACGAAGAAAAACAGCAGCTCAGAAGTGTTTAGACAGGCCATTTTCCCTGCTCCTTCCCACCCTCTCAGTTGTACTGAAAGACACGTCTTTACGTGGATGGACTGCTTTTTGAAGCTTAAGTCTCTGAACTCTGCAAATCTCCAACATGAAGATATGGTCTACAGTGCAATATTCTGAAATCAACTCATTCTTAAATATTTACAAATGCCTAGCAATAAAGATCAAATCCACAAACCCACGCAGTTTTCTTCTCTCAACAGCTGCCATATATTCTAACCCAGCATTTGTAGTTTTTAATATGTATCCGCAGTTACATTAGTTATGAGCCAAAATACAATCCGAGAACGATAAAATGCACAACTCGTTAGTGTTTGACAATCTTCAGAACATATTTTCTAGATGTACAGACAGTACAAAACCACTGCAAGGTATACTTTTTTCCTGTGCTTCCTACAACTTGTCATTAGACTTCATTTAGACAGCATGTCAAATGGCTTTCCCTCATACACACAGAAAATAACTCTTATCTGCTCCTACAGACTTAGCATTACTAGCCAAGGTGGAATGATCCTATTCTGTTGTTACATTAGAACTACGTTTCCTGTGATTTAAAAGGTTCTTTTCCACATGCAATTAATGCAGAACATCCTTCTTGCTTTACAAAAATATTTTTCATCTGTTGACTCTACTTTCTTCTTTTTCCCCTTTATTTAGCCCACACAGACATATTTTCCCAACATCAGATCAATACCTCTTCTTTTCCATTATTCTCTGTTCCTTCTCTCTCCAGTTCTGTTCCTTGCATGGATCTCCCTTTTCTAACATTTTCACAATGACAGTTGTTGACACTAATACTACATAACTTTTGAAACATACTGTTTGAAACATACTGGACATACTGTTTGAAACTTCATTTCCAGAAAGTGATAACCCTGAATATTTTTCCACTGTAGTGCAAAATAACCACATTTTGAGTAAAAGCAGAAGTATCACAGTTCTGTCCACAGACATGAGAAGGTAACACTGCACTTCAAGTTAACAATTTAAATGTAAATCAGAACAAATTCTGCAGAATTCTGAATTTAAGGAAGTCTATTTTACTACTGCTGAAGGTGAAAGATATGGTTACACGTTGGCATGGTTCTGCGTGAAATATATTGTTACATGTTCCTTAATGACTTTACCTTCAACGTGTCCCAAAGCTGCTGATCTACTTGAGGCCTGTCCCATTCCACCTGTCCAAAAGAAGTAATCCTATTTTCTACCAATGGGTGGAAATGGGTAGACTTGTCCAGCCGTGCTTTCATGTACAACAACAGACAACTGACAGGGAGAGACCTTTCAAGAAGGAAGTTACGCTTGTAGATGCTCACTTTGCCAATATACACCGAAAAAACAGGTAAGTAGGTGATAAATAGCTGAGTAAGAATAATGTTTGATTGTACCAAAAAATAGTAGCAAAAAACAGTACCACCAGTTGGGCCAAATATTAAGCACTCAAGAGAAATTACTTTCTTTGGTGGATAAAACAAGACAATTTTTGTGTGTTTAATAATTTTGTTGACCAAAGATACATAAAAATGTGCTACTACATTTTATATCTACTCCACTATGAGGCTGGTTCCAGTTCAGTGGAAGTACTATATTAAAGTGATTTTTTTTCTCCTTAGAACCTCTAACATCTATCATATGCTTAAAGCTTTGTTCTTTTTTTTTAAAAAAAACCAACAAAATTGAATTGGAAACCACACATGTCAATAATGAAGTGTAACTATTTGCTGAGCATGTACACAGAAAAAACAATCGCTCCCAAGTTTATCCATAACATAAATTCTTGCTTTGAAATATTTGAAGACCTAAATCATCAATACTCTTGAATTTTTTTTAATTATTCATCAAGCCATGAAAGCCATTTTTCTGCCAAAGTAGACAGCCTCTTCAAGAAAAAGGGGGAAGGGAAAAAAAAAAAAAAAAAAAAAGAAAAACCACCATCGAAGAACTTGGCAGCCTTTAAAAATTCCGAAAACAAACACTGCATCCCTTTGAGCTAGCATTTGCTAACAGCGTCACTGTATTCAGCTTTTTTCGTGTGTGCCTGCCACTAAGCAGCACATAGGAACAGATAGTCCCAAAGCTTCCTGAAAGTACAAGACCTGAACCTTTAACCTGAATCAGTCCCCCCTTCCTCATCCACCTCCCCTATTGGATTACCTCCTCATTGTTGATTGAAACAGGAGACAAAGTCAACGACTGAAAAGAACATTCTATCTATTTTAATGCAAAATCTTGAAAATTCTCACCACCGCTCAGTTAGAAAGATTAGATGAACATTGGTTGAACCCTCCAAAAATCCTGTAACTAGAAGAAAAAAGATTTAGTGTTAAACAGCAGCTGTATTTTCACTTAGCTATGCAGACATTTCATAGCCACTTTGCCATACTGGCTTATGTCTGGGCGTTTGAATAAAAATAGCTAATGTGCTTGCTTGTTACGCCATTAAATAAAGTGAACAAAGGAATTGCCAGTACGGTTTTTGCCCATGAAAGGCAATGGTCAATAATAGCTTGTACTTGCAGAAGGTTCAGAGGAACAGCATGTCTGAGCTTCCTCCACAGCTTTCTATAGGTTGAACTATACATAGAAACATAGAATGGTTTGGGTTGGAAGGGACATTAAAGATCTAGTTCGAACCCCACTGTCATGGGCAGGGACATCTTTCACTCAGATCAGGTTCCTCAAAGCCCCATCCAGCCTGGCCTTGAACACCTCCCATGATGGGGCATCCACAACTTCTCTGGGCAACCTGTTCCAGTGCCTCGCTTCCTACACAGAAAAGAATTTCTTCCTAATATCTAATCTAATTCTACTCTCTTTCAGTTTAAAACCATTGCCCTTCATCCTATCCCTACACCCCCTGATAAGAGCCCCTCCCCAGCTTTCTTGTAGGCCCTCTTCAGGTATTGGAAGGCCGCTACGAAGTCTCCCCAGAGCCTTCTCTTCTCCAGGCTGAACAACCCCCACTCCAATCCCCTAATCAGCTTCAGGGCCTTTGAAGATGAGGCAGCACCTACATGTTTCCTAGTTTCAGAACAGGTCACACTTGCAGCAGAGCAACAAATGGGCTACTCATATGATCATGTCTGGGCTGGATAAACAGATTTTTCAGGCATCTTCAAATAGGTCCACCTCGAAATCACAGAAGACAGATGAAGTGAGCCACGCTGAGAAACCAGGCCTTGTCAGCAGGATGGTATCCAAACATGGATCACCCAACAAGCAGTGCTGGAGGACTGAGAAGCTGACAGCACGCTCACATGTCAGCCATGAGAAGTCAGAGATTTTCACCAGTTGGACAGGAGAGCTCACTCCACTGATGCAGAAAAGTATATCATAATACACATTCAGATGAAAAGTTACATGCAAGAAAAAAAACCAACAAACTAACAAACAAAAATGAAAAAGGGAAATAGTGAGAAACAAACAAGGCAGCAGAGGAAAGTACAGGTATGTGTACTAAACAAGTCTCCTGCTATCTAGGAGAACATGAAGTTACCAGCTCTCATAAGGACAATGTCCATTTGCTTTCAACTACGGCGTCTTTCTGAGATACAGGACTATAAACCTACAGACCAGTCACTGTTGACTACCTCTCTTCAGCAAGGTTTCCAAATACTCACTGGGTAAAGCTTGAGAGCTTTTAGGAAACCAGAATAACACAGGAGTAGCCTGGGAGAAAGAGGAAGAAAGTATGGCATGCTGTTGCTATGAGAAGAGACTTGCCATCCATGCAGAACTCCAAAGAGATTGTGGGAAGAGAGATTTTCACAACCCGTTCTCAATTTGGAGCACACCTGCCTTGCACCCATGGTCTTGGGACAGGCAGAAGGAGCCCTGCTGAAATGGTGACACCATTTGTCTTCTGCTAATCTGGGTTCCATCTACTGCATACCTTCAGACTTACCTGGACCTGACAACATGTCAACCCAATGCACTAAGGTTACCACTCTATTTTTTTGCTGGAATATTCTTTGTCCTTGCTTAAAAACTAGCAAAGCTTTGTGTATCTATATTGAAACCAAGATGAAGTTTATTCTGTTTGTTCCTAGCAAGAGTCCTCTACCTAAATTCTCTTAGTTTAGAAAGGCACTTTTGAATACAATGGGGTTAGATGACATGTAACAGTTTCCTCCCGCTCTAGCTCTCTTCCCTCTCAGTCTTCCAGAGCTCAGACAGACTCCCATGCAGAGAAAATAAAAACAAAACACTGAGTCCCAGCATATTTAAAAAGAAATAAGGTATGAAACCCCAAAACCTAAGCAGGTTCCCACCTGTAACAAAATACTTCTGGGAGCTGTATAGATGATAGGTGCTATAGCTGTGTCACATAGCATTAATACGATGAGTGGAAAGCAATCTCACACCTATTCTTTAGGCAAATGTGTTTTTTGTGCTTACGACTCACCCTTAAATTAAGGCTTATTTCGGTAGCAGGGTGGCATGCCTAGAGAAGCATTCTGAAACGTAGTTCAGACTCCTTGCGTGTATTTGGAAGATGGTGTTTAGAAGATGGTTGGCTTCCACGCTTAAGAAATAGTATAAATCTAGTGAAATACACACTGTGGAGAAAGTCATTCCCCTGCAAGCACCATCCTGTATGTAGAAACCCAAGTCCTGACATGGGATTTGAGTCTTTAAAGTCTGGGGTGAATGAATCAAGCAACCAAGAAGCAAAAACAACACTCAGGCTATTAAAAGCATGGTGTTTATATCCCTAATATTATGCATTACTCAGCAACTAAACATGCCTTACTAGGGGTTCAGTAGGAGCAAAACACAGCACCGAATCAATTTTATCCAGAATAGCGTGGGGGGAGGGAGAGTTGCTTTCCTATTTTGAGAGCAACATCTATGCTACACATGCAGAGCCAAAGCCTTCTAATCCAGCTGGCTGAATACATACTAGTTATTCAAACCCAAGAACGTGTGCATAAAAGGAATTTCATACAATTAGTCTCTGTTGTCCTCCTCGGTTTATGCTCTCCGTAAAGTTCTCATTCCAGAGTTGCTACATTACACACTCAGACCCACCTTTTTGCCTCCCACATTGCCTTCAGTAATATAAAAAACCATTAGACAAGGATGTCTAAAAAGAGAGTATTTGCACAAGCCACTGATCTATCATTTAGTCAACAAACAAGCTCAATTGATAGATTACTACAGTAAATGAAAATCAGGTGAAGCACAAGAAAAATCGGTAACGCTGTTTTAGTCAAATGGGAACACAGTTATGATTTTATGCTATTTTAGCAGACTCACTCTCTATCGCATGTAAAAAGATCTTATGGAATAAAAAAAAATGCATTTATTCTCAACTAATTAAAGCTTCTGCACACGTCCACTTGTGCATCCTTTTCTGTTTAACAACTGACAGGAGCTTGTAACTTGAGCTTGAAACCAATCGAAGCGTGAATTCACCTGAGGAGATCTATGCAAGGAATTGATCCTAGTTTCTGAGAAACAGGATGAAAATTTGCAGTACATGGGGTAAAATTAGTTCCAAGAACACACTAAAGAGAAGCTAAGTTACTGGTGACTTATGTCTCGTATCGTGACCAAGAAATCGCAGAGATAACCAACTTCCTCTCAAATAAGGACCTCATTTCAGCAGTTCCTTTTATATATATATACTCATGCAGCACAAACACACAAACATTACAGCTTCAGACAGTACAAACAGAGAAAAGCAGCAGCACAGGAGCTTGGGAAGGTCCACGGCAGAAGAGATCGTTCCCATCACTGAGGCAACACTCCTTCCCCTCTCTCTCAGCCCGTCCAATTATTAATTTGGGGCACTTTTTTTTTTTTTTTCCAGCCGCCAGAGCATTTTGTAGGGACATGACATGGAAAGCTGCCAGCCTTCCCAGAGCCAACTCCGAGTAGGTCAGTCTTGGCTCAGCAGCAGACCACATAGCGCAGCGAAAGGAAACACAAGGCCTGGAACTCACATCCATCTTCCCTCTCATCCTCCATGCGCGCACCCTAGACGCAGATTTTCTTTGATCACTGAGGAACAGTAATTTGCTGGTGGCCAACATCACCTCCACTGGAGACCATGAGAGCTGCTAACAGGCCTTATCCACAAGCAAACCGAGAACTGCTCAGACTAAAACTCTGCAAACCCAGAAGTTAAGATGCCAAGCTTTACCACCAGTGCGTATTTTTGGCTTGCTTCAGGTGTTATGAGAAGCTGCAGAGTAACTATATTGGAAAGTTCCCATTTGGAGCTGCCAAGTTAATACCAATCTAAAGATCAGGTCTGGCGAAGAAGAGAAGTGGCAACGTGAACTTCCCTGTTCCCACGGCTGTCTTCGGATGGCAGCAATGCTGCAGGAGCACGGAGCATCTCAGCCTCCAGCCTTGTTCTGCAGCCAGTTTCATCTCAGTTAGCTTTGGTATCAAGGCAGTGATACTGTTATACTACTGATAAAGAAAACCCTGAGCAAAGGGTCCCCCAAATAACAACTAGGAAGTAGCCTGAAGTTACAGTGTTCACGTTACCTTCACGCAGATGAGTCCCCATCTCCAGTTAATCGCTGGCTCTAGGCCAGGCCAACATCCTGAAACACATCACCAGGCCACCCAACACCTATGGCTTTTTTGCAGGTAGAGGCCACATATGCAATTAACAGCCCTAAAGAACGATGTGTTACCCTTGGTTTATGAATGGAGACACCAAAGAAATCAGAAAAGTGTTACTCATACTCATAGGATATGTCATTACTGATATTTAAAATATCATATAAAACCCCTCAGTGTCACTACACTAAATCTGGAAGCAATCCCTAAGGAACTGTAGGGCAAGTGAACGTACCATCCAATGCACCAGGAACACGGCTACTTCCCTATTACCCAGAAAACCAGCCTCTTGATAATTCTTCTTAAATAATTGTGGACATGCTATTACACAAATACTACACACCATGTATAAAATACTACAGTACTGCAAGAAACATTTAATCATTCGATCCACGTAAGAACAAATCTGTAGAGACAGATTCTCAGGCCAAACCCACGTTTCTTCCTAGGGGTGAAACAAAAGCGGAAAAGAAGGAGGAAGGGATGTGCCAATACTTCCACACCTCATCCCTTGGCAGTACTCTACGCCATCTGCCTATTAAGGATTGTCAGCACTTGAAGAATATCCATGATGCTTTCCTGACTGCTCTTACAGGAAAAGGGTGGGAAAAAAAAAAAAAAGACATAGAAGATTCAAGAGACATACTATAAAGTGAAAGCTATCACTCTGCCTCCTTTTTCTTAAGGGAAGCAAATGCTTCAGCTGTGCTTATCATATTTCTTTGAACATTTGTATTTTGAAAATAGGGAATATTGTTGAGTAAGTCTGGGGATTAAGGTGTCAAACTCTGAATAAAACAGGTGACTGAGCAAGGTCCTCACTCTGCACACAGCTCTTAGGGCACAACACGCTGGAGCAGAGCTCACTTGGAGACCAACACGAGCGACAGAACTCAACAGCCAATTGGCTTACTCGGCATTTCTAACGGAGGTCTAGAAGAGAGCCTGAACTTGCTATTCCCAGGGCTTCTTAAGGCCTATTTGAATCACTTATCTTAAAGGCAGAAAAGCAGCTAACCTGTCCCACCACCCGGTCTCTCGTAACTCCGTACGACTTCACTCACCCCGGCTCCAGCTGCCAGCCGTGAACACAGAGGCATGGGGGGTGCTCCCAGGGCACAGTCATTCTGCCGAGGAAGGTGCATGGGCACAGGGCAGATACAACTACAGCTCCTCCTCCCACAGGCTGAGGGCTGGCGCGGACCCCGGAGGAGCCAGAGCTGGCTCGAGGAGACAGAGCTCCTCGCGAAATCCATTTAACACATTCCTGCATAGCTTCTGCCGATATCGTTCCTATGGACAGTTGAAGCTATTCTAGCTAAAAGCAAACATCCTTGCCAGGCTAGTTGCCTTCGCTTGACAGATAAGCATGCGTTTTACAGAAACAAAGATAAATTGAGCTCGCTTCCTCCTACAGAAGTTATTTTCTGGTGTGATTTTGTTCCATTTTATCAACTTACGTAGCTAACGAAACCAGAACTACTGCAATTTCTGTATCGTTATACGTGTTGCGCTTTTAAATGCTTGATTGGGCTTTCTGGACCTTTGCACGTGTACTAAACCATACAGCACTTTGCAGCTACCACTTCATATTAGCACAAGAACTGGCACCTTCTCTGCTGCTTTTACTTATTTGTTCATTTTTAAAGATTCTTTGAAATCGTGTATTAAGATATACTGAAGCATTATTGTACAAAACAAGCATAATGCCAGACCATATTTCGCCTCAGACATTTTTTTATAGATTCCTTCCTAAAAACATTAATAAGCATACTCAGTAAATGGAGGATTTACTTTTGAATATCACTATTCTTTCTGTCTTTTGTCATTAAAAATAAAAGCTAAAAATACGTGTACACTCCCCCTGTTGCATACTTGCTCCCCATTCAAACAGAAACCCCCAGACAACCAACATAAACAAATGCGATGAACGCTTCAATCTCCAACGGGCAGTGGGATGAGCACCATAAAAAGAAATTAAGTCTTACTATTTTTCCATCTCCCCTCAAAACACAAAGTCTAAACCAACTCCTGTTTGGTCAGTTGTGACTTCATAAACTCTTTATCTACCAAACCACACACTGCCAGGAATAGCATAAATCATTTTGGGGTTTTGGTTGGGTTTTTTTGTTTTCAAGAACCCCAACACACATCTTCACAAGGAGAAACAGTCCAATCTTTCAGCTTTCAAAACTAGCAGAGATCTATTTATTCTGCTGAGCATACATGGAATGTTTGAACAACAAAAAAAAAAGTTAGTCATAGGTCAGACAATACAACTAGCTATGACTACACCCTTCACTTGTGGGAAAACCAAAAGATCAATTTTTTACTTCAACCAGCTGCTGAAGGCAAAGGAAAGTAAATTCCCCTGGCTTCTCTCTTCCAAAAGTCCAGCTTCCCGTCTGACATCTAACCAACTGGCCACTGGAAAAACCCTACCATTGGTCGGGCTTTGCAACAGGTACATCCCATACACCTTGTTCTGCCCACGCTGATGCGCGCTCAGCTCCTCATCCCCGACGCTTCTACCAGGTGGGGAGGAGTAAATAAATATATAAACAATAAATAAACGAATACAGACAAATAAATAAATAAGTAAAAAGGGGAGGATATCTGTCAGGCCACGTCCTGGCGCCAGCCACAGAGTTACGAGCTTACACGAGCGCAACACCAGGTTAACAATTTGCAATTTGCTTTGCTCCTGGGCTCCAGGGCAGCCCTCCATTTTGTCAGCTGCCTCAATTTAAACCTTTTCCAAGCTGAAGGCAGAACTTCCCACATTTCTTCGGGAGCCCTTTCGGTGCTTTAAAGCATCCTCGACCATTTTAAGCAGCGGAAAGCCTATTCGGAGCTGTTCGGCACTGTTTACTCGGCTTAGCAAGGCGGACGGGCACGCCGAAGTCGATCGAACATCCCCTCCGGAGGGTTTT
>NW_009705309.1:0-14165 GCF_000703405.1 Apaloderma vittatum
AAACGTTTTTAACACAGTCTCTTACAGGTGTGGATTTAACTCTGGGCAAATATGTCAACAGCTTGGAGATAAATTTAAATCTCTATGGGAGGAAAAAGAAAAAAAAAAACTATTAGATTTTCTGTAGAATAGTAACAATAATAATTTGATATGGGAGATTTTTGTGATTCAAAAAAAAAGCGTAGACCTGCAGTAAGGTAGTCCAACTGTAAGGTTAATGAGGTTTATTCTACCTTGTTCCCATCTTTCTACTTTCTGTATACAACGAGTTAAAATTTATAGGATTATATAAATAATCCTATCTCTCTCTGGAAGTGTTGAAGATCAGGTTGGACAGAGTTTGAGAAACCTAGTCTAGTGGAAGGTGTCCCTGCCCATGGCAAGACAGTTGGAATAGTGTGATCCTCAAGGTCTCTTCTAACCCAAATCATTCCATGATTCTGTTATTCTATGAAATAGAATTTAGAGTTGATAGAATGAATTTCATTTCATCTCTGAGAACAGCTGAATTAGTAACATCTGCAAGATATTCAGAAACACTGGTGGTGCCTAATATCCAAGAAGATGTGCAGCTTCCTGCCCAGAGCTTATATTCTAGAATGAGCTGGGGGAAAAAGGGGAAAAAAAAATTGTTCTTATTTCCTAAGAACTTTCCTTTCTTTTGTCTAGATAGTAATTGTAATGACATTGTATCACTAGCACATTATAGTTTTGATGACTGGAATTTTTTTGTCCTGATTCAAGGGAAAAAAAATACAGCATTTTGTTTCACTTTGGCATAGTAGTACCTACATTAAAGTTTAATAAATACCATTCTTCATGCAGTACCTAGGTATACTGGCTTTACAAAAATGGCACAAATACTTCCTTCGATGCACAGACAGAACTGTCAAAAGGAGGCACGTAAGGCAAAGTGACTCCCAGCTTTTTAGCAGATGCAACAACACCATCATAACCAATATGAAGTAATGCTCAAATGAGACTGATTCATAAGCAAAGATTATTTGGATGACCCTAAGCAAGTGAGAGATTAATATGACAAGCAAAGAAAACTTCGGGAAAGTAATAGTTTATTTTGGCTGAAGATACAGGCTTGCAATGAATAATGTCTTAGAAATGTTTGTGGATACAGATGCTGCTCTCTCATATAGCAACATATACGAATAACACATCAGTCAGGTTGGAAAATGGCTTCCTAGCTGGATGCTAGCCAGACGAAAGCCATAAATCCCACTATTCCTATGTACATGAACTGCAGAAATGCTGGATATAAGCATGAAGTACCTGGAGAACCCACTTCCAGTGCAAAATGCCCAGCCATGTTGTAACACCTAAAGCTCTAGGAGGAAGGCTACAATTGACAAGCTCACTTATTAGACAAATAGAAACTTTTTTTTTTTTACACAGGGATGTATTTTTGTACTGAGAGTACTGTAGTGGGAGTGTTGAGGAAGAAGCAAGTGTTGCTTCTTCGGCCTGCTTTCAAAGATGTGAACTGGCAAAAGAGTCCAAATAATTTAGAAAAAATGATTTATAACACTCCACCATACAAACAGTAAAGAAATGACACCTGTTTCATTACAGAACCCCTTCTTATGTGGATAGTACATTTTTCTCAACAGGAGAGACCAATAAAAAACATTAATCTACTTTCATGAAAAAGAAAGAATTAAGCACAAAAAATTTCCTTCCAACTCCAGAATTTCCTTATAAACAATCTTTACAAATGATCATTTGAAAAATTTCTGTAGGATGCCATGTTTCACATGTAAAGTAGCTCCAGTACCGTAAATACCTTACAAATTTTTATCACTGATTATTACATTAAAATTTTTACTTCTGCCTTTAATACATCTACTTGAAAGGCTCATCCATCCCAGAATATTAAACAAATTATTTTAAAGAGCAGTTACACCATTAAGCTGTACTAGTGAAGTTGTAATTCTGCACTAGAGCATAAGTAATGCAGCACAAACTTAGAAAAAAAAGTATCTTAAGTGACCAAATCAAACATGTTACAGTAAAGACACCATGTCAAGTCATCCTTTTGATAATGTCATGACAAAAAAAAAATATATTGGAAATAATTACAGAGCAATTGCAAACATGAAATGCATTATTGTAACAGAATTGATGTTAATGCAGTTGATTTTTTTTTTCTCTGAAAGTTATTATATAAATATAAATGTGATGAATTCCAAGGATCTTTTTCCCTGCAGGAATTTTATTTTCCTTCATAGAATTTTAGGTCGTGGTATTTTTTTCAGAAAACTTCAAAACTTTGCATGTAATTAGTTAATATTTCTAAAAAGCTTTAAGAGATAAAGATCTATATAAATGCTAAGTGTTACTATTTCTTTTGGCAGAGGTAAATCTGATTTTCTGTTATAATGAGGGAGGCCATAGCTCATCATCTTGGCTGATTACAGAAGTTACAAGAACAGATTGCCCATAACCAATGTATACCCTTTTTTCCCATTTTCAAAATTATATTGCTCACAGCTTGACTCCTTAGAGGGTAGAATGATAATGGTTTTTAGTGTGTCTGAAAGAGAATATCAACTAAGTCTGGTTGCTCTGAAGAATTCTGCTTGGATTTGCTGTTGAGTCAGACAAAGGAGCTTCGAAAAATAAAAAAACCAAAACTTCATAAACTTTTTCACATACCTATAACTGTAAATGTCTGATAAGATGCACTTGCAGTTGGGTTTGCTTTGGTATATTCGAGTGGGGTTTTTTTTGTCTTTTTTTCTTATTCTTATTCTTATTCTTATTCTTATTCTTATTCTTATTCTTATTCTTATTCTTATTCTTATTCTTATTCTTATTCTTATTCTTATTCTTATTATTCTTATTCTTATTCTTATTCTTATTCTTATTCTTATTCTTATTCCTATTCATTTAATATTAATCCCTTAAAGGTACAGTAAGAGACTGAAGTATCCTATTTCACCCTGTTTGCATCTACTCTGTGGATTAATAAGATATGAATTTCCATGGATGTTGTTCTCGCATCGTTGGCTAGCATGGAAGAAAATAATTTATTTCATCCATGTTCTCACATATCAAGTATTATCTTATATAGATAAGAATGGAAAAGAGGTGAAGAGGAGAATACTTCAGCTTTTTGAGAGATTCCAAAGTGGACCTGCAAGGGTTTTCTAAAAGGATTGCTTTATCTCTAGTTTATTGATTCTTAACTTATTTGAATACTCTGACCAAAAAAACTTCCCCTCCATCTCCTCTGAGACTGGAAGTTCATTATGCATGACACCTGCTTCCTTTTAGCTGTTATTTACTGGACATGATTATGTTAGCATGAATTCCTGAAAATAAATTGCAAATATGAAGTAAAGGAGCTGTGAACAGGTGAGGAAGGATTTTTTTATAATAATAGAATTATAGAATCATTAAGGTTGGAAAAGAGCTCTAAGATCACCTAGTCCAACCATCAACCCAACAGTACCATCACTACTAAACTATATCCTGAAGTGCCACATCTACACATATTTTGAACATCTCCAGGGATGGAGACTGCACCAGTTCCCTGGGCAGCCTGAGACTGTTACTTTTTGGAAACCTGTAAAAAAATCAGAAGTAAAATTTATTACTCCTCTATAATAGCTCTGTTTTCAGAAGCAAGATTGTATGGTATGGCTCTTACATACTTAATTTCAACAGTATATTAAGATATGATTTTTAGTTTGGCAAAATCTGAATGCCCAAGAAAGAAAGGACTGAAAAAACAACAATTACTGCATAAAAAAACCCAACATACAACAAAAAACAAAAGCAAAACCAAAACCAAACAACTTGAGGAGAGAGTACTTCTTGAGAAATTTGTAAAACATTAATATTAGGGGGTTTCTACTAAAATTTTATTTTCTTGTTCATAATTTTGGGATTTTTTTTGTTATAAACTTTAATTATTGGTTGTGAACTGACTCTTAAATACGCTTCCTTGAGCTATCAGTCATTGCTGCCTCATTAGTATTGTAAATACTACTTTGTAGCGTCTGCCATCCTCTCTTGGCATTTGGGAGTTCAGTGAAACAGTTTGTTACTTTTTATTTATATTACCAAAGATTGCAGGGAACAAATGTTCACCAGTTGCAATTATGTCTTCAAAACTTACTGATAACAGGAGCCATCGCAATTTAAGATATTGTAGAGACAAAGCCTATTATAGTGCTTCTTGGGTTATGCATAAGAATACTTCTGGATTCCTTGTACCTTCCCCTGGAGTGAGAGATATAAGCTAATAAAAATATGTAGAACTTTTTTAGCAAGATGGACATTAGTATGGCTTCTCATTTTTTACTACATTGCTTATATGAGTCAACAGAATTGTTTTCTCCTTTCTTTTTTCCCCTAGTGACTCAAGGTGACATATGTGTTCATGACTTTCAGAAAGTCTGAAAAAAAATTAAACTACCGTATTTTAGTTGAAGCCTCAACTATTTTCAAAGAAAGCAGATTTTTGTGGGATTGTTGGGTTTCTATTTTGTTTTTTATCTATTTGTTGTTTCTGTTTGTGAGGTCTTTATAAATCAATGTAGGAAACTCAGTCATTGTTAATGCAGCATGAGCTAGTGCTGAATTTGGGATGCAAAGCTAACACAGGTGAGGAATCTGAGTCAAAGTGGTGACCACAGTGAATGTGATTGGTGAAGGAACAAAGAATAAAGCTAATTTTTGCAGGAAAATCTTTTGATTTCTATCCTAAAAAAAAAAGAGTATTTGTGGAGCCAACTTTATATTGTTCTTCACAAGTATCATAGTGATAGAGCCTTGAGGACCCTCTGTTTTTTGATTTTTTTTACAAAACATCTAAGAGATAATGCATATTTACTCTAGAGCTGACAGTAGGTAGGTGGGGTTTTTTTAAAAGAAGGATTAGATTTTCACATGACTCCAAGAGCTGAGTTGTTTAGT
The DNA here is from genome assembly GCF_000703405.1 of Apaloderma vittatum. Lineage (NCBI taxonomy): Eukaryota > Metazoa > Chordata > Aves > Trogoniformes > Trogonidae > Apaloderma > Apaloderma vittatum. The sequence goes on from NW_009705309.1 coordinate 4,936, forward strand.
GATATCAACTCTGTAAGTTTCCTAATGAAAACTGCAGGAAATGGGAATGCTGTCCAAGACTTCATAATCCTCTACATCTGGAAAATCCCCAGAACTGTCAGCAGGACCAAACCACAGAGGATCTTAGGCAAATTAAGCCAACACTATCTATTAGTTAAGAGATCAGTGCTCTCACTTAAGGGAGAATTGTGGTTATTTTTTATTCCTATTATTATGACACTGTGTCATTAGTGATATAAAAAGAACAAGGAACATGTGCAAAAATAAACCACATGCTGTCTCAACTGGCCAAGAAAATATATACCAGATGGGAACTAATGAGACAAGCCATTGTGACGGATCAGCTGGTCATGGAACAAATGCAGAAGAAGCCTCAGGGTTTACTCGCTGACCTCATGGCACAGACAGCACCCAGGAATAAGGTATCTACCTGTAAAATTCTGCAAATCTGCATTTTGGATCTACAAGATTTATACTTCTTGATTCAAGAGTGACTAGAAGTAACGCAGAATTACAGAAGGGTTTAGATTGGAAGGGACCTTAAAAATCAAAGTTCCAACCCTCCTGCTGTGAGCAGGGACATCTGTCTCCCACTAGACCAGCTTGATCAAAGCCCTGTCCAACCTGACCTTGAACACTTCCACAGCTTCTCTAAGCAACCTGTGCCAGTGTCTTACCACCCTCACAGAAAAGAATTTGTTCCTAATACCTAATCTAAACCTATGTTCTTACAATTTGAAACTGTAAGCTCTTTAAATACTGATCTAGTTAAAGCTGTCCCTGCTCACTGCAGTGGGTTGGACTAGGTGACCTTTAAAGATCCAACACATTCCATGATTGTATGATTCTATTGGAAGGCTGCTAAAAGATCTCCCTGAAATGTTCTTTTCTCAAGGCTGAACAACCCCAACTCTGTCACCCTTTCTTCACAGGAGAGTTATTCTAGCCCTGTGGTCACTTTTGAGGCCTCCTCTGGACTTGCTCCAACAATTCCATGTCTTTACTGTGCTGAGGATCCCTGAGCTGAATGGGGTCTCATAGGAGCAGAGCAGAGCAGGGGAATCAGCTCCCTGAACCTGTTGGCCATGCTTCTCTTGATGCAGCCCAGGATTGGCTTTCTGGGTTGTGAGCACACATTACTGGCTCATGTTCAGTTTTTCATTCACTAACACACTCAAGTCCTAAAATAAAAAATTTCCTTTCTAAAACTGTAAGAGTTGGAGCACTGTTCAGCCAAGATCTTACCAAGATTTGTGTGAGCAAAAAAATGGAAAGCCTAATGAAACCACTTTCGAGCTTGAGTTAGTGGCTGAGAGATTTGAGTGACTTAACGTGCCCTTTTTCAGAACTCTGCAGTACTGAATTTTTTACTGAATTTGGGACTGTCAGTTTTCAAGAGTTACCCTGAGCAGTGACTGTACAGTCTAACAGAGAAGTTGAGATATTCTGATACCCACGTATGGGAGCGTGAGGTCATGAAGGGCAACGCTTTGACCCAGTGTTTCTGAGTTAGTTTTAGCTACTTGGAAAGCCATGTAGGCTCTGTTTTTCCTTAGTTCTCATAAACCAAAAGAGAAATGATCCCTGGTTTAGCACCTTTAGTAGGGAAATTAAGGATTTAAGCTTATATAAATCTAATTGGCGTAAAGTCATGTATTTTTCCCTCTTCCAAATTTTAACTGAAGAATAAGTATGAAATCTACAATTTTATAGGTTTTCCCAATAACTACAGTTTAAAAGATGTCACTGTGCTAGTTTGGCAGAGTGTAGAAATGTAGTTTTTTTCTGTATTGAAAAGTTTATAGTAACATATTATAAACTGTCCCCCACTACTGCAAAAAAAATAAAAATAGAAGGGCCGACTAAAAATAGGCAACAGAAATTCGCACAGATAAAAATTTTGAGTACTTAAGTGGCAACTATAGTGTTACACGTTTCTGATATATAAGAACAATGGTTAATAAAACAGTAAATGTAGTACCGTTGAAAGCTATTGTATATATTATTGAGGATACTCATAGACGTATTCCCTAAACTCCCCTGCTGAAAAATCTTTAGACATGTCAACATCTTCAAAGGACTTAAAAATATCATTTCCTTACTTTTATTGCAGCATATTTATGAACAAATAACTTAACCACATTCATTTCCCAGTAGGAATATTTCTAGTAGGAGATTCCTTCTGATCGATGAAAACAGAATGAAAAATAATTTAAATAGTCTCTTTTAATCCAGTCATTTTTTCATCTCTTTACTTATTTGAACTATGCTCTCAGCTAAAACGTGTCTATTGGGGGAAGAGTGGGGCTGTAGCTGGTAGAATAAAATCAGAGTATGGATGTACATCTCTTTCTAGGTTGTTCTCAAAATTATTCATTTCCAAATCTTCTGTAAATTTAACAGCCAAATTCTACAGAAAAGCTGATAAATTGTGCCTAAAAGCATCATCACGAAATTCCAGCATGAAAATCTAGGCAGGAAAATGCTCTGTTGAAAGTTTTCCCAGAAATATATGGTTCAGGTGAGAATAAATCTACTGAGAACATAGGTCAGACCTCTCATAGGTTAGTGAGCATCAACATATATCTGAGCCTCTAAAAAGAGGTCTTAACTACAAATCCTCTCTTTCCATTAATAACACCTTTCTTGTGCTTCAGTTTACCTTGTAAAAACTGTATTTTAATTCTTCTAGATTGCCATTATTTTTATAAGTTCCAGCATTTCAAAATTTAATTTCAAAAGGTTTCTCATACCTAATGAAACATACAGAAAATTGCAAACAGAAAAGTCATAAAGGATAAACCATTTTATTCATCTATTCATCATATTTAGCAAAATGCTGCTAAGAGAAATTCGGGAGGCATTTAATAATGGGGAGGAGTTTAAGGAGTCTGCTACGATGATGTATTTGCATAGTTAGGGATGTATTATATCAATGTAAGTGCTTCACTACGAGCTGGGGATAAAGTCCTAGCTCTGTCTGTCTATGGGATTGCTGTCATTTATTTCTGTATATGGGATTTCACTTGATATTATCTGTGATTCATAGCTTATCATGTAAAAGTATTATTCTGAGTACTATGCAGGTATTGAAAAAGTTCAGAGGGAAAACTGTTATCCAAAAAACCCAGAGATTTCATTTTAAAATATCATGAATAATTAAATAAAACAACATGATACCTCATATTGTAATAGGAATTATAAAACTTCAGAAAAAAATCCTCACTAACTACAGGGAACAATTTATAAAAAAAATGTATAATTATATATATTTATGAGAAGTTCTTATGTATAATACTTTGATGCTGTCATATCAGTCAGTTAAATCAAATCTGTCTATGAAATACTTATCCTAGTACAGGATCTTTAATATCTTGATTTATCAGAACATCGTTTTGCAGTAACCTTAACCTAAATGATGACCACAATGGAAATAATCAGAACAACCTACAGATGCTTACATTTGAGCTGATCAGTCAGGTTGCCTTTAAAGTCCAAGGAGAAGGAGAGGCACTTTTAAAAGTATCTCACTCATAACAGATGATTAAAATAGGTCAGACAGATCACATTCTGAAAGTGTCTCCTTATCTCCACCACTACAAGGGAAATGGAGGCGGTAGATTATTTTAGCTTCAGATATCTGCTTCCTAGACCTGCAAGCTGAAACAAAGGAATTCCAGCCCTCATGTGCAGAACAAGTTAAATATGTATAAGGCAGACAAGTCCCAGTTCATTCAGAAGGCAAATATCTCTTGTTTCTGCTAGCCACTAACTCTGTATTGAATCACAGCATCCTTCCTAGTCTCATAGAACCATACAATTGTCAGGGTTGGAAGGGACCTTAAAGATCATCCAGTTCCAACCCCCTGCCATGGGCAGGGACATCCCCCACTAGATCAGGCTGCCCAGAGCCCCATCCAGCCTGGCCTTAAAACCTTCCAGGGATGGGGCTGCCGCCCCTTCTCTGGGCAACCTGTGCCAGGGTCTCCCCACACTCATGGGGAAGAACTTCTTCCTCACGTCCCATCTGAACCGACCCATCTCTGGCTTCAATCCATTCCCTCTAGTCCTGTCACTGCCCAACATCCTAACAAGCCCCTCCCCAGCTTTCTTGTAGCCCCCTTGAGATACTGGAAGCCACAATAAGGTCTCCTCAGAGCCTTCTTTTCTGCAGACTGAATAGCCCCAACTCTCTCAGTCTGTCTTCATAGGAGAAGTTCTCCAGCCCTCTAAAGAAGGCCACAAAAAAAAGACAATGACTTACTTAAATTCCTAGTTACTTTAGATGTTTCCAAGTACTGTAGGCAGTATGTACATGTACACGTACACATTTTTACTTAATATTTTTGCACTATTTAAGAGGTCGGAAGTGTCATTCTAGTTTTTCAATGGGAAAGGATTATATGCAAATTTAAATATTAAGAAGAAAAGGAAGATAGAACCCCTTGTACACACTCCCCTGTGGGTAATCTCAATATCTTCACTTGGATTGCAAGCATTCTCTATTTTACAAGAGTGGAATATTCATTTGAAAGATGAGCAGCAAAATAATAAGAGTTACTGATATTACAGGTAAGACTAGTATTCAAGAGTGTGCAAATTCCGTGTAAATCAGAAAATAACACATTGACCAAGGGAAGGCAGGGATTTGGCAATAGTGGAGAAGGAGCTGAAAGGCTTTTCCACTGCAAAATGTCTGCACTCATGATGGGAAAACACAGGAGGGTGTATCCTACCAGGGCTTCCCCACTCATTGATGTGGAGGTCAGTTGAAGTATAGGAAGGATGTAAAAATAATTTTTTTTGAAATTAGTCTGTGAGTACTCTGGAATGTCTGAGTGACCCAGGACATGTTGGTGACAGACAATACACCTATATCCATGGGAGCACATGAAGCTAAAGACATCGCTGTGTTATTGATACACCTTGCTGGCTGACAGCACCCAACGTGTGATTGTGTTCCAGTGTGATTGTGGCCACCCAAAAAATAACCAGGCTGCATCTAATCATTGAACCACTGATTACTTAGTCAGCTTTCATGGATGTGTTTTCCCTGGCTCATTTCTGCTTCAAATCTTGCATTTCAAATGTGATTTTTCAAGATGGGAATACATCGTGAGTTTGAGTTACAGCAAAATGGAATTCCAAGTCCTGGGCTCACATTTTCTCAACAGAAAAATAAAACTTCAATGCTAATCCTAGACTGAAAATCAAACTTTATCACTTTCTTGCAGTATAGCTCTCTTTCTTAAAATTGCTCAGCTATACCATTCTGAAGGAAGGAGGCATGCACAGATCACTCACACAGGGTTTTTTACTTATCAGGCCGAACCATGATAGGCTTCTTATGGTTCATATTCTGATTGCAATTTGTAGACCACAACACTTTTTAGGTATTCCCTGAATCTCTCTGCAATTTCATTTTTTCCCCATTTTTCCTTTATCTTCACAAATATATTTCACTCTTATCCTCAATCTGCCATTCAGAATATGTCAAGTTGAGGAGCACTAGACTAGAGCAGTAACTGACAGTATTTTAAAAAATCAGTCTAGGCTGTATGCAGCAGGTCTCAGAGAAAACTGCTCGCCTATGATATATGGCATTTTAACATATTATTCTAAATTACTTCCATCAAGCAGTGAAATGGCATTCAGTTCACAAGCATGCGAACAAGCTGAGGACTTTCCTTTGACAACATGCTCCTCATGAGATCAAACTTGTAAAACATCACATCAGATTTAATGTCTAATATATCAACTTATTCCTTCACTTTGGTGGTTTTTTTAGTTCTAAAGATTTAACGTTGAGAGGATATTTTTCCCAAGTTGACATAAATATTAGAAATACTGAAGGAAATGTGACTTATTCTTCCTACAAGAAATGTCTCTAAAAAACAGAGCAGCACTTAGAAATAATCAGACGGCAGAAACGGAGAAGATAAGGAAATGACAGATTCATTAAACAGCTGTTTGCATCTGTCTTTAAAGCAAAAGCAGATTTTAGACAGCTGCATAACACAGGGGTATGCCCTAACAGAACAGAAAGTAGGAGTTTCATGCAATACAGCAATAATAGGAATTGCTGCAAATTCTTAAATGAGACTACACTCTACAAACTGACATCGAAATAACAACATTCAGGATTCTGGATTATTTTTTTTTTCCTCTTTGATTGCTCAGTTGTCTTCCAGTCTGGTAAAGTGTAATCTGCAAAATCACGCAAGCTGCTGGTTTGATTTTCTTGTCAGCAAGAAGGGATATGCATCAGCCCCGTTTGATCTGTGCAGTGTTCAGATGAGGACAGTTTCTACCTGTTGCTGCTAAGGCTATTTCTTGCCATATGAAGTGTTTCAATGCAGATGGGGACAGGGAGTGATGAATCTTTCCTCTGAAGTAAAGGGCCGCAAAAAAAAATAGCCTTTACATTTATCTTGCTTAACACAGTGAGTACTATGTTTAATATAGCATTATATATATTGGATTTAATATAATATACACAATATTTATAGATAAGATAATAAGTAATAAATAAAACATAATAAATGATAAAAATAGTATAATAAATAATAAATCTAATATAATAAGAAAAACATAATATTATAATTGATGTAATGTGATATATGAAATGATATGATATGATATGATATGATATGATATGATATGATATGATATATAATATTCCACATTCCCAGGACTTTGTCTAACATCTTTGTTCCCAATGAAGTTGATGGTCCTTGAACCTCACCACCTATACCTCTGTTCAGTGCCTGATTATATAACCTGTGACCATTTCTTTTCCCCATTTTTATTTTATATTAGGAAGCTTGACCTAGGCTTAAAAACAGATTCCGACATAAATTTTTATAATAAAGACTAGTTCCCTGAGAAAGTTTCTTATGCCCATATTGATGAACATTTTATGTTGATGTTTGATCTCACAGTCCTGGTTTTTATGGTCTACTAGCCTCACTCTGAATTACCTGTTCAGTTACACCAAATTGCAAGGTACCAAATTTTGGTACCTGGTCGATTTGAATTTTGGATTCTTGGTAAATTGATCTTGAGGGAAAAAAAAAAAAAGTTTACCCTTTTGTTTTTCCCAGATCTTCACACGACCATGTTCTGCATCGAGTTTTTGTTCTTAATCACTAGGCAGCTTATACTCTATCAAGACAAGAAAGAACAGAATCATAACTTACCTGTTATCTCTGGATACCAGCCTTAGATCTGGATATCGGCTTTAGATCTGTTGATATTTTGTACAAGCTGAGCAAAATGAAACAGAATTTGTACTGAAAATGTTACTGATTGTCTGTGTGATCACTTTTGTGTTCTTTGTTTGATCATATTTACATTATTTACATTAGCTCCCTGGAAAATAATCATTTTTTAATAGGAACACATTAAAATGAAAAATTCAGAGACATTTTAGTGGTTTGGATCAAGATTTTAAAATTCCAGTAAAAACCTTTCATATTCTGAGCAGTCTAATTTCCAAACAGATAGTTTGGGGGTTTGATATTCTATTCTAGGTCCATGCTGCTTTCTTTGAAAGCCTAAACGATCAGAGAAATGTCTACTAGAGAGTTCCCTTCATTTCCTAGTTCTACCCTCTCTCTAATTTTCCATTCCACATCTGTCAGATTTATTTTTCTCACACTGTTTCCCACAGCATTCTCATAGGCAAACTGGAGAAGCGTGGTCTGGATGATCAGGTAGCAAGGTGGATTGTGAACTAGATGAAGGAAAGAAGTCAGAGGGATGTTGTCAATGGCATATGGTCTAGCTGGAAGCCTCCATCTAGTGGAGTACCCCGGGGATTGGTACTGGGGCCAATGCTGTTCAATATATTCATCAGTGACCTAGATGAGCACTATCAGCAAGTTTGCTGATGACACAAAACTGAGAGGAGTGGTTGACACACCAGCAGGCTGTGCTGCCATTCAGAGACCTAGACAGGCTGGAGGGCTGGGGAGGGAGAAATCTTATGAAATTCAGCAAGGGCAAGTGTAGAGTTTTGCACTTGGGAAAGAATAACCCCATGTGCCAGTACAGGTTGGGGACTGACCTGCTGGAGAGCAGCGCAGGGGAAAGGGCCCTGGGGGTGCTGGTGGGCAGCAGGATGGCCATGAGTCAGAAATGTGCCCTCGTGGCCAAGAAGGCCAATGGCATCCTGGGGTGTGTTAGAAGAGGAGTAGCTGGTAGGTCGAGAGAGGTCCTTCTGCCCCCCTGCTCTGCCCTGGTGAGGCCACATCTGTAATATTTTGCCCAGTTCTGGGCCCCTCAGCTCAAGAGAGACAGGGAACTGCGCCCAGACACAAAGATGATGAAGGGAGTGGAACATCTCACTTATGAGAAAAGGTTGAAGGAGCTGGGTCTCTTTAGCTTGGAGAAAAGAATACTGAGAGGTGACTTCATTATGTTTATAAATTTGCAATGCTGAATTTCAGGAGGATGGAGCCAGACTCTTCTAAGTGATGTCCAGTGACAGGGCAAGGGGCAATGGATACAAACTGAGACATAGGAGGTTCCACAGAAATATTAGGAAAAACTTTTTCACTGTGAGGGTGACAGAGCCCTGGCACAGGCTGCCCAGGGAGGTTGTAGAGTCTCCTTCTGTGGAGACATTCAAAACCTGCCTGAACGTGTTCCTGTGTGACCTACTATAGGTGACCCTTCTTTATCAGGGGGGTTGGACTAGATGATCTTTTGAGGTCCCTTCCAGCCCCTAACAATCTGTGATTCTGTGATTCTGTGTGGTTTTTTGTGTCAATATCGGAGTGTCTTTAGTCACCGACCATGCAAGAGAGAAACTCAAAGCAAAATGAGTTGTATCTGTCTTGCATGAGCAAATGTGCAATCTTAGATTTATCTGTCACAGTACTACAGTAAAATTTTCCCCAAAATAAATATTTATGGCTTTGGGAAATTTCGTAGTTCCTTCTCTTTGGGCTTCAGGACAAAAAATATGTTATCTGTTTAAACAAAGATCATAAATGTTAAATCTTCTCTTGACATGAACACATGTAAAATAGTAAGTTTATGTACAGATTAGAACATAGGAAAATGAAAGCCTCAAAACCTTTCCAGAAATATGGAAGAACTCCAAGGAAATTTAAATGAAACAGTAAATCTTGTGTGAATTAATTCATTAAGTTATGTTTAAGACAAAGCTATTTTATATTCTTTTCTATATTCCATTATAAATTATCTGAAATGCTGCATATATA
>NW_009705310.1:0-20934 GCF_000703405.1 Apaloderma vittatum
GAAGTATCTTTAAAAAAAAAAAAAAGGCACTGAAGAAACCTTGCAGTGAAACATTAGGACCGCTAAAAGTTAAAATTGTCTAGAAAAATACTTCATAAAAAGAAATATTCATAAATTACTTCATAAAAAGAAGTACTTCATTAACTTTTCCATAAGATTTTTATGTCTTGTCAAACGATTGGAGGAGTAGAGACTGACGTCAAGACAGTTCTGATTTTGGAGTTTTAGGGGGTTTTAGGATCTGTTGAAGTCTGATTTTATTTTTCATTCATTAGACTTTGCCTTGACCCACATAAGATCTGTAACAACTTTGATCCTTTTCTTTGTGTTTGGACAAATAACCCTAGATTAAACCCAAACACTTGGCTTCTCCTTCAGTTAGATGTTTAGATATAAAATAACCTTTTTACTTTAGAACTTACAGCTTAGGCAGGCACCTCAAAAGTATTTCAGATCCTTTCGTATGTACATGAAAACTTCGTGATTTATTTAGTAGATTATGTGCTGTGATTAGAAACGAGGTAAATCTGTGGAATGAGAAGGTTTCTACCTCATAGCTTTTACTGTCTTCTCTGAAATCATTGTGTTTGTGAGGTTTTATATATAATTTCTTTGCTGATTAATATATAGCACTGGCATATTATTCTGTTGCACATTTGTAACAGACATTTGTAAAGACTTGAGACTATTAAAAAAAAAAGTTGTATTAATATGAGCATTCTTGGCAGTCAGTTGAAAAAAATACAGGAACGTAGGGAGTACTTGTGAATTGCACAAGAGCTACATTATGATGAAAAAAATTAAAGATAGAATTGGTAAAGGGCAAAGAAAGGATGTTGAAGGAAAAACTACAGCAAACTAAGTAACTTTCTAAATGGAGTTACAAGGCTGTAATTTACGTGACCTCCAGCTTTGCTTATAGAAGCTTATGTTGTTGGAAGAATTTAACCAGCTAATCTCTGTGAATATTGTGTTTATCAACTGCAACTGTTTCTCCCTAAATTGTGTCAGTGGCCTCAGAACGTTTTGGTGGTGCGAGATGTTGGAGTAGTCAGTCCTCGGGAAAAAACTATCCTTATTACAGAAGGTGGTCTTTTATAGTCAAACGTGTTGTTTTAGGGATTATCTACCGCAACATCTGTGTGAGAAGAAATCTCTTTTCTAAAAAACTTGTCCGCTAAACTCTGAGGAGACTATGCTAACTCATTTTGATGCCCTCCTAATCGTATGACTGCACAGACACAGATATCTACCAAGTCACCCATTCTTATTATTAAGGAGTATGAGGAAACGCAGATGAGATTTAGCTTCAGCAGTCATGAAAACCTGAGGTGTAAAATGCAGACTGAGTTTGCTTGGACACTGTAGACTTCTGTGAAACAACTTGTGCTTTGCAGATAAGTGCAGCGTTGTTATCCTATGTTCAGTAGACAAGGTAGTGGCTCCTATATGATCAGTGTTTCTGCAGTTCTGTAGCATTTATCAGCCCCGTACAAGTATCCCTGTCTAACTTGGGATTAATCGTATCTTTCCATAGCTGCTAAATTCTTCAAAAATCTAATTGAGTGAATAGAGCAAGTGTCATTGTGTATTCCTTAACTGCAAAGCTGCTACTTACTCATCAAAATGAAATAGTGTGAGATCTCGCTCTTCCTCAGTAACTGGAGTTATTTGGATGTGTGCTTTCTGCACAATTCCACAACCTGTTTTCTGTGTGGATACAGCATGTCACAGCTTTAGCATTATATTTTTAGCAGAAGAACACAAGGGCAGTTGTTCCTGCTTGCACGCAGAGTGCTCTGAGCTCTGTGTGGACATTAGTAACTGAAAACGTGACATTAACATTCATTTAGAAGTGTGCTTGTGATCACCCACGTTGACTATTAAAAATCCGTATAACCGTTGTTAACCTAGCAAGAAAATTGACATTTTTTCCTTGATGTTTTATGTGTCAGGTGAATTCACCAGATGAGATTACTTCTAGAGCTCTTTGTACTGCACCTTTTAGTGGTGGGAGATATGTATATGTACATGTATATATGTGCACATAAGCAGTAAATGTACAGCAGGTATACACTGTAAATATGCACTACAGTCTAAATCAATGTGAATGTCACTCTATTGGTGCTTTTCAGCATCCTATGTTTATAGAACCTGTTAGATTAAAAAGAAAATGCTTGTTATCTATGTTTTACTGTAAACCACAATGTCTTGTATAGTGCCTAACTGTAGTAGAGAGACACGGGAAGATTTTTAATTTTTTTTTCTTCTGAACTTATAAAACAAATGCAGACTTTTGCAGTAGCTGTTTTCTTGTGTTCCCTTGCATAGCTTTATCCAGCTGTTTGTTTTTCATATGATGATTATGGAGCAGGGAAGAACCTAGAAACAGTGGGACATTGGCATGATCACATTTTGGTACTTGGGCCCCCAAAAAAACCAAAACAGTTTTATATGCAGTAGTCTCATGTAGAATTTGTGATGTTAATAAAACATAACTTGATGGCACATTAATTTTTTTTTCTTGTGTTCTTTAACAATTAGAGGCGCTTCCATTGCTGGTGAGAGTCATTCAGTCACCAGATGCCAAAACCAAACAGAATGTCAATGCAACAGAGAACTGCATTTCTGCTGTAGGGAAGATAATGAAGTTCAAGCCTGACTGTGTAAATGTTGAAGAAGTCCTGCCACACTGGTTATCATGGCTTCCACTTCATGAAGATAAAGAAGAAGCTGTTCATACTTTCAATTATCTGTGTGACTTAATTGAGAGGTAAGGCAAAGTCTTGACATTAATGCGGAAAGTAAGCCTGTTCGTAAGCCCCTTCACAGGTGTTTTCCTCAAAACTGAGGAACTGCCAGATTAATCTGCATATGCTTTAGAGAAGATAATTTGGAATGTCAGAACTGAGCCTCCTGTGATGTTATTGCTTGCTTTTTTAAACAGTCAATGTTCTCATCCTAATGCCTGTACAGCTTGAAAAAAATCCTAGCTGCTTTATATGTGGAAAGGATCAGCTGGGAACTTCTACAAAAATTTTGATACTTTGCTTACATATCAGCATTAGTAACTGCTGAGGTCTTTTTACTTAAGAGCAGCACCCATACTCTTGCAGCCTTTTTTCCTAAGCTTTTAAAGTAGCTTTGCACGGTTTTTTGCTTTCAAGAAGCCTGAGTATCAAAAAACCAAAATGTGAAGTAGAGGAAATAATACAGATAAATTCACAGTACGATGCTGTGCCCCTTAATAAGTTTGTCAAAAGAATTTCAGTTATTATTGAAAGCATCTTTTCAAAGAGCTTCTTCTTTAGATTTGTCCCTCCTCCCTTAAGTCAATGGAGAAAAAAAGAAGGTAAGTATTCTAGTGTGGGTGCAGGTTGCACTTCATAATTGAGTGGAAGAATGTCAACTTCTGAAACATGTAGCAGCCACCTTCTGGCTGACGCTGTGTATCACAGAATGTCAGGGGTTGGAAGTGACCTCTAGAGATTATTTAGTCCAACCCCCTGCCAGAGCAGGATCATCTTGGTAGAAAAATAGAAAGGAAATAACTTAGATTTTCTACAGTCTTTCCTACTCTGTGAATACCTTCTATCTCATGGCACTTTATTAAGGCAAGGTCTCAAAATGGGTGGTGGCAGCTGATACTGATGCTAGTACAGTTCTGTAGAGGTACCGTAACATCTCTGGCACGTGTTCGTGTGCACAATGTGTATCAAGACTTACAGCACTAGCACACCTTCGTACTCAGCTCTGTGCAGGTGTCTCGGCCTTGCTGTGTACTTGACAGAGCTGCAGAAAGTGCGATATTCTCAGCCTCTGCATTCCAGCGGTGGTAGGTGGCAGGTCTGGAAGTAGATCGTGTTTTGTCCTCAAATCCCTGATTGCCAGTACTTGCTACTTGACTGGGAAACAGGGAGCAGAACTGCTTGTTTGCTGTGTCAGTGAGGCAGAGAGCTGCAGTCATAAGCCCTTTCAGGCAGAGTATCTCTGTCATGCTGTTTACACTTCCATCTGTGGAAAACTCAAACGGTTCAGTAAAGTTCAGAACTTCTCCCTGATGAAGTGTAGGCCGATTAAAGAATCGGCTGGTTAAATATTAACAGGAGGCGGGAACATTGTGTCAGCAGGCAACAAAGCTCTGCATATTTACTCAGCTGAGTGAAACTTAGATGTAAATAAGCAGCTTCAGAATAAGATATTTCAAAATCACTCAGCGAATGAAATCAACTTAGATGTAAAATGCTTACATAAATCGTTTTAGTTTAAACATTAATTTGTGTGTAATATATGTTTTGACTGTAACAGCAACAACCCGATTGTCCTTGGTCCCAACAACTCTAACCTTCCCAGAATATTTGGTATAATTGCGGATGGTGAAATTCATGAAGCTATTAAACATGAAGATCCATGTACCAAGCGGTTGGCTAATGTTGTTCGCCAAGTGCAGGTAAATAAACACTTGCTTAGACATAAAGGGAACATTTAGAATCTACTTTTAGAAGTAATCAAACTGTTAAATTAATTTGAGAGCCTTGTATCTGTGTAGAATAATGCTTCAGTCAGTGATATTGGAGATCCTTGAACCATTAATGATAAAACTTGGTAACATCTACACTTGCAAATAAGTCTGTCTCTTCTGATAAGCTTCAGAAGTTCATTTAAAAAAAGTTATATGCAGCTGGCTGGTTAACATGCTAGCCAGTATTAGCTGTTTGTGGGTTTGTGTTCTGTTTTGGTTTCTTGTTTTTTTCTGAGCCAGAAATTAAAATCTGGAGAGAAATCTGCCTGGTTTTGTACTGGTGAACTGTACTGCAGGATTTGATCCAACATGTGGTTCCTGTAAGGGTCCCCAGCAGCACCCTGTGGTGACTTACTAAGACAGTAGAGACTTGGGATCTTCACTAGAGAATGACTGCAAACCACAAGTAATTTTACTACTGCCCTCTTCAATCCAGTGCAAATACAGGCAGCTGCTCGATGTTTTTTCTGTCTTTGGGGAGCTGCCTCAAGGTTCCCTTCTATGCCACAATGAGTGCTTACGGTGGTGGTTGATGGAGATGTCTGAATATTTAAGCTGTGCCTCCCTGCAGTGTTGTGATGGTGCTCGTGGGGCAGATCTGATCCGGTGCCAGATGTTACCAGACGGATGTACTTGAGAGTTACAGCCCTTCATGACAGAAAGTAGCGTGCCTGGCAAGCACACAGCTTATAAACACGTGTAGAGGATTTGGAACGGCAGTTGTTCAATTTTTGCCCTCTCTACCTGACATGCTTTGGCAAAACTCAGGTTCAAGAGTTTTAGGAATACTTGGTTTTGGAAAGGATTCACCTGGACAAGCGTATCAGCCTGTGAGATCCATTATGTCTTGCAGAAAATGACTTGTTTATAACTCTGAAGGGCATAAAAAGAATAAAATCAGGCAAATTTTCGATGAGAAAGTGCTGTGTAAGTGGTTGCTTTAGTCTAGTTGACAGGTAAGAATCCCTTCTGGTGTTCGGAGTCTGGGTATAGAACTTAATGTTAGGGTATGCTGATGCATTTGGTCACTTTAAATACTTTAATGCTCAAGGCTAGTTTGATTCTTTTTGTTGCTGTTGTTAACAATACAATAGCACCTACATGTATAGGTTAGTTGTGTATAGCAAAATCTTGTTTTGGCTGGGAATGATAGGAACGTTGGTATGGAAACAAGACTTTTGCATTGGTTAAATGATTTACCCTCAGACAGTGGGGAAAAAAACTTGAAGGTCCTGGGGTTTTAACTTCAATTTAATAATTTTAGCATATTGTAACCAATCCTGTCTCTCTTCACACATAATACTTAGACTTTGGTAAAGCACTGTAAGTGTTTTGGGTCATGGCAGGAATTTGAAAGCTATGTAGTTGCTAACAGTCTGCCTGCTGCTGCTTCACAGATTCCAGGAGAAAGACTTTTAGTTTTTTATGATCTCGGTAAACTGTTCCACTGCCAACAACGTTATGGTCATAAGTGGAATTAAGCTTAAACTTTTTTCATCATGCTTAGGTGTTTTCAGGACAGAAATATTTCAGTGCAGTGTATCAGAAATATTGGAAGAGCACATTTAATTTTGCAATGTTCCATCTTAAATTGAGAGTCTAGAATGCCTAAGATTATTTAAAACTAAACCCACAATCTAAAGACCTACAGCCAGTCACCTGCCTTTTTTTTTTTTTTTTTCCTATCCTTCTAAAGAGAGCAGGGTGTCAGTTGCTTCCAGCTTCTGTTGATCAGTAACACAGATGAGGTACACCGAGGGGCTTTACATTTACCCGCATAGATGATGGGGTGTACATTCTCCTCTTTCTGGGAAATAATTTACCATTTTTTTCACTGAAGAGTAACGCTGTGTGTTGGCAGCCGAGTTACTATGCACGCAGCGTATATAGTGTGTCCTGCTGTAATTGCAGTGCTTCCTTCCTCCAGAGGCGTTACTGGTGCACCACTGCCTGAAGGACACTCCTGCATTTAGGCACAGCTCAGCTTTGCCTGAACGTTGGTCTTTTTAACTTCAGTGCAAAATGGAGCAAATTGTCTGGGCAGTGGTTAACAGCATCGAGTGCCATTTGACCCACATAGTTACGAGGTGAGTTCCCAAGGGTTTCAGATCGATTACTCTGCTGCTGTGTAAGCAGAGCTCACCTCTGTTTAGCATTTTAAAGCATCTCTAGCTTACCCTGTGTAGGACCGTGTATAACTGAATATTTCTCTTTGGCATATATATATATATGTATATGACAGGAATAAGCCCAGTGAACGCTAAGCTTTGCAAAGCTCCAGAAGTTTAGCGAGTGCCTTAGAAGCTTGCCAGCCTGCGTAAAGATAACTTCTTGTTTGTTTTCCAGACATCTGGAGGACTGTGGACAGAATGCATATCACAGCTCAATGCAGATCAACAGGCAGCCATACAGGAGCTCCTGAACTCTGCTTGAAGGGCCTTAATTATCATCTGCAAGAAAACTAACTCCAAATAAACGTTTACCCTATTGTTTAGGTTTCTTTTGTTTCTTTTTTGAGTAAAACCAGAACTGTAGTGCGTGTAGGCCATTCTTCTGCAACCTACAGGCAGTGGCAGCAGGAAGAAGCATTCTTTCAGAACGGTGTGTAAATCGGTTTCTATCCCACAACACGGAAGAAGTTTCCTGTAAACCCTACAATAGCACTGAAGAGTATTTTTCTAACGGTATAAGCCATCCGTACGATGGTGAAAGGGAAACAAGTTGAATTTTCTCCTTAGACATAATGAATTAAGAAACAGCTTTAAGACCTTCAGCAGTAGATGTACGTTATAACAGATTTCTCTACATCTAGTGTTAATTGTTTTAATTGGAGTGTGAGTCTTTGTAGGGTAGGAAGTGTCCTTCTGCCCAGCAAGTTAGTAGATCAAAAGATGAAAAACTGAAGACAAACATCGAGCATGAAGACCTCATTGATCGCACTTTCAGATTCCCAAAACCAACTTGTACAGTGACTCAATGAGGAAAGCTGTTCAGCTTCCAGCCCTTGAATGTGAAGTCTCTTTGGCATGTCTGACAGTATCTGATTCACTCCTTAATAAATGAAATTGAAACACAAGAAGCTTGTGTAGAAGTTCAGTCATGTGTGGTTCTTTTGATTTCTTCTTGTGAAAAGATGCAAGTAACAAACTATAGAAGTCACGATCTTGTATTGGAAGCTTTTTGTATATTGGTGCCTATTACACATTTTATGCATTTTTGTTTCTTTTTAACAAATTTTTTCACCTGAGGATGTAGAACAGAAACATAATGGCATTACCTTTATGACATTAAGTTTGCATATCTTGACTTAAAAACGTTTGTCATGTTCAGATGCAGTTGCTTTTCCTGACTTATAAAGTGTAGTGTTGTTCCAGCTGCAACGTGTTGTGCAACACGATCTGGCAGCCAGTGATACTATTGCAGGAGTCTGGGGTTTTGTTTGAAACGATCATTCAGTTGGTAGCCAGACATGAAAGAATCAAAAAACCTTTCAAGTCTTTTTGGTACTGCAGGAGCAATATGTCATTTACCAGCTAAGTATAGAGTATCTGACTTCTGACAAAGGTGAGTGAAGTTTTTGCACTCTTATTATTTTGAAGATGTTTGTGTACGCATTGGAATTTAAAAGCTTCGATTTTTTTACTGAAGCATTCTTCGAGCCAATCTTGAGAGTCTCTTAAAACATAGAAATCTTGTTCAAAGAGGATATAAGTTTTCTTCCTTTATAAGAAGAAAAGGTAGAACTTCACAAGTAATAAATTCCTGTCGTACTAAAGAATAGACTTAGTTTTGCCCTGGAAGTTGTTTCCAAAACAAAACACCTGCAACCACCCAATACAGAACTTTCGGACTTCAGTTTTCGACACGAGGTTTGTGTACCGCTGTGGCATTCTGCCGTTGCTTTTTCTCTCCAGAGACTTCAAAGTAATGCTGAGTGTAAGGGCTGATATCCCCCACCACAGCGCAGCTGTTGCTATGCCACATGTTGTCTGTTCTCTGCACAGCTCGATCTCTCCATCTCATGTATGGAGTACATACACGAGAGTAAGACATGTTGCACGGTTGGAATTTTTGATGAAATAAAGACTCGAGGAAGGTGAATTTCCCAGTGACTCCGTGTATGTATCTGTGTACTGGGTGTGCAGCCGCCTTGGGCTCTTGAGCTGGAGGTTTCTTTTTTGCCGTACTGGTATCTACAGGGGTGCACACATACACCAAGTATTCCAAATATGATGACAGTGGTATTAAAAATAATACAGAAGTCAAGTACTTGTCACCCCATATTTTTTTTCAACTTTAAAGCATTTTACTGTGCATCTTTGGGGAGCAGCCTTTGCATTTGCTATTTAATCATTCCGCCCCCTCTTTGCTTAATTTAGCCAATTGTACTTACTTGTGTGGGGCTTGATGGTCTCTTAAATTTGAAGAAAAGCATTTGTTGTCTTTCCAAGAAGCAGGAAGCAGTGCAAACAGTATCTAAGCTTCTGTTTAGTAGAGGTCCTTTCCCTTTTTTGATTATCACAAAGATGTTTGTATTACGTCAGGAAATAACATCTCTCAGGACAGCTTAATGTCTGTTGAGACTCCAGAGATATGGGCTCCATGTTGGGTGAAAGTCCTGGGATTCATCTCACCTGTTGCTGGGTATCTGTAACAAAGTTTGTATATAAATAACTGCTTGCAGCCCTATCCAGTGAAGGAAAACAGGAAGCATTTGAGACCAAAGAGTTGATGCTGATGGCTGAGTAATTGTTAGTATCTCCGGTGAGTCTTGGGATGGTCTTTGTTACTGGCAGTTCAGTGGCTCACTGAAGAGCCTTAGTAGTTGTTCTATAATGCACCTACTTGGAAACAATTTTATATTCTGGAATCTGTTATTTTCTACTCCTAGAATCTAACAATAAAAAAAGTCCTTTCTGTTAAAGTCAGACAGCCACCCTGCTGCCTCTTTGTGTCAGCCCTTGAGGAGATTCCACTAACTCTTGAGGTGTTTTAACACTGACAGGTAAATTACCTGCTGTTAAATCCCAATTCAAAGGTGTGATTTACAAAACACTCCTGTTCCTGGAGGGTGTGAGCAACCTCCATCCAAATCTCCTTTTGCCATCAAGTTGGATTTCCCTCTGACCAACATGCTATTAACAAGCACAATAACAAGTTTATGCCTTTTTGCTGCTACTGATTTAATCTTCCAATTTCACAAGAGCCTCACTCAGGAGACGTTACCCACTGCTATAGCCTAGAAGCCGTAAATTCAGTTTGCTTTTAGTTCAGGAGGAGTTTTCTACAGCATTATTTCTGACGTGAAAAAGAGATGTGAAGAGTGGAGACCCATTCAGGACATGAGAAACCTGTGTTTCCTGTCTCTGAATACAAAATGCTGAGCTCAGTTCACAGATTTTGCTCGCAGAATCAGCTCTGAGCTTTCTAGTTACCTGACAGAGAAGAAACCACGTGGCCTTTTGGCTACTCTGAGTCTGTCTAGAAAATCAACCTGGGAGGGAGATCTCTGAGCGCTCTTGCAAAGCTGGAGTTAGTGTGAAATTCACCTCTCTGATTTGGGGACAAGGAACAGCGATTTGTGCTCTGGGGGAGACAGTTTCTGCAGTCTCCATGAGATCTTTTTCTGTCATTCTGGTTCAGACCAGTGACGTAGTGTTCTCTGTATAGTTTCAACAAGGTCAGGTAGGACCTCCTATGTTCAAGTCAGTTTTGATTTTTATTATTTTTTTGCTTTCTTATGCAGAGGCTGCCTGTGACCTTGCTTCCAGGTGCTGGGAATTTTTGCAGATGCTAAACCATGAAATCAAAATGTCTTGAGTTTAATATTGGTACCACGCTTGGTTTAAGAATAACTTCAGGTAACACTAGATGCACACAAATATTGGTAGTGGAGTTTCACTTTTTGGGTTTGGTGTGGTTTTTTTGTTTTGTTTTTTAAGTGATGGATACTAAAAATTTAACAGTAAGCAGTTAATGCCATGGGAGTTCAGATTTTTGGAGATTGTGGTGGTGTGTGTTGTGGCTGGCAGAGGAGGTTCAAAGCTCTCCTGAGACACCAGATGAGCAATACTGGTTTCTTGAATGGTATTTTTGAATTTTCTTCTAGAAAAGCGGGAACGATGCATGTTGGCAGATGTTCCCCAGGGCACCGTTACCCAGGAGTAAACAGTGAAGTATTTTGAAGGTAGCAGTGACTGGCAGGAATTACAAGGGTAACTTCAGTCAGTTTTGCTCAGAAGATTGTTACTTGTCTCTCATTTTCCAGTGCTGCTTGCTACCTTGGGTGGATGGCCAGTGCCTTGAGAGTGAGGGAAGGAGGGAATATTTCTTCAACTTAATATTTCTGCATTAAATGTGTGACTGCTTTTCTCCTAATAGCAATGGGAACGTGCATTTTAAATATATCTGAAGTATGGTTTTTCAGGTAATATGTGCTGTTAAAATGTTGTTCTCTAATAACTGCACAGCCCTGTCTTGTGGTGATGGGATTTGATGTCAATTAATTACAAGGTTTAATATTCAGTTCGTGTATTACCTTAAAAAGTAGTGCTAATCTTCCAGACAAAAAATCTTGGAATAAAATTCACATTTTGGAATCAGACCAGTGAAAAATGTGATGATAACACAGGACCTTGAATGAGGGAAGCTAACCTCGCCTGAATTACTTGAAGTGAAGTTGTGCTTCATTACCGTTTTTTTAAATATCCGAGAATAAAATGCCAAGAGACATTTTTACTATTGCGTTTTGTCTGTTTAGGAGTTGGTATTCCTGAAAGGAAAAAAAAAATAAAAAATTAACAACCCCAAAAAAACCTCCAACCCCCCCAAACTGCTAATTTTTGGCAATAGTGTGAAGAAGCATTGGATGCACTGGTTGGATTTCACCAGTTCTGTTCTCAGCTTAAGTTTCTTCTGGCCAGTAGATGGAGATAATACAATTGAATACGAGAAGGCCATGCACTTGTGCTGTGGAAGTTTGTGCTTTACAGCCCCTGGTTTTTGGGAGGCTGTTTCTTCGCAGGACTAGTTTATAAGTGGTGGTAAAGTCCACCTTCTGTTTACTCGAAGCCTGTGCACAGACCAGGTAGATTGTCTCAAGAACTGCCTATTGCAGCCCTAGTGGGAGAAAACAGAAAGAGGGAGTGTAAAATCAATACAGATTTATCCCCATTTCTCCCATCACTAAAAAGTCTGAATAACGTCCACACCTATAAAGAAACGTCTCGCTGTAGAACAGAGACAGACATAGCAGCTTTTTCCTTGCCACTACAAATGCAAACTCTGGTTTTGGAACCTGCCACCTCTCCTTATCCACAGGGTAAGAAGGAAATGAGTTTTATTTTGAGTTGCCTGAAAGTCTGTGGGAGCAAGTGAAGAGGAATGGTGGCTGTGTGGATGAGCTCCTGGAGCTCTGTATTAACATCAAAACCTGAATTTCTAGCCTTAAAATGAGTAAAAGCTTAAAAGACATTGCTGGAGGTGGCAGAGTGTGATAAGAAAATAAATTTCAAGTGGAAAGTTAAAAAGAGTTAACTGGAAAAAAATATATACTACAAAGAATTACATAAAATGGAGTCTTTATTTGCCCTCGTTGCTATTAAAATTTTCTTTCATAATTTTTATTACCCTTAGGGAAGACAAACGAACCAACACCACCACCCCCCAGCACAAACAAATTACATGTAAAATGCCTAGCGCAAGCCTTCAAGGTGCTGGAATCAGATTCCCCTCACCACTCTTGCGCCTGAGTACAATACAGAACTCTGAGTAGCTGCCCAACTGTAACTTCTGTGTTCTAAATAAACATTATTACTGCACTGTAAGTGCAGTAAATAATTTTTGTCCTGCCACGTTTCTCAGTCATCTTGTCTTCAGCATTGGTTTGCAGAAGCCCAAGTCCTTTGCTATACAAAAGATGGTCTCGTTTCAGTTGGTTCATTTTATAGGTCTATTTTTCTTCTTTGACACAGCTACCAATGCTTTTCCTTGTGAAAAGGACAACAAAAAAA
This sequence comes from Apaloderma vittatum, assembly GCF_000703405.1. Taxonomy (NCBI): domain Eukaryota; kingdom Metazoa; phylum Chordata; class Aves; order Trogoniformes; family Trogonidae; genus Apaloderma; species Apaloderma vittatum. The sequence continues at coordinate 12,535 of NW_009705310.1, forward strand.
TCAAAATAGCTTTTAAAAAAAATTAACTTCTTGACAACAGTTCACCTGGATTTTGTGTCTGAACTGTGAGACTTGGACACTTAAATATTTTCTCTTGCCCTGATGCTGAAATACCATCCCTACCTTCAAAAACGCAAGCAAGCTGTTGGATCAGCTAAAAAAAGAATCATCGTTCATTCTCCCCCAAACCCAAAACTTCGCTGGTACTACTGTCATTATGGTGGAAGAGAATGATCCCTCTGGTGGGAAAAAGGGCAACGCTGAATGACTTGAGGCTGGTTTTCCTCATAAGAATTCCTCTTCCTTCCTAAGGAGCAAGTTGAGCAGCAGGTGCTGCAGCTGCCACTGCCAGGGGCTGTTCCGTGTAAACATCTGTGCACCTCTGGCCACGACTTTGCATGCAGCCCTGGTGCCAGCGCCAGAAAAGGGACATGGCAGAACTGGAAAGGTAGAAAAAGAGGTGAGAAGTGCAAGAAGTATGCAGCACAGCCATTCCAGGTGAAACTGAAGAGGTTTAGGGTTCTTCAGCTTCAAAACAGACAACACTTCCAAGGACAGCAGGACAGGTACCACACAGATGTGAATGTAAGGGAGTAGGTGAGTAGGGAACAGTTCACTGTTTCTCGTAACACACAATCAAATCCTACCCAAATAAAGTATTGGGTAGGATCTTTAAAACCAACACAAAATATTTTTTTTTTCCATGCGCTGCGATTAAAGTGTAAAACTGTCTGGAAGTAAAAAAAAAAAAAGAATCGGAGTGGTTATGTAAAGGTAGGCAGGTGAGTGGTGAATATGCAAGGTGCTCCTGAGGAAACTACTTGCTCAAGAATTCCATAAATCGCCAGCGGTGAAAGAGGAAAGTAGGGAAAGGATCCCTCCGCATTTGTCTCATTTCTTGTATTCTTTCCCTCGGGCTCCCTGACTGCATCTCCCGTTAGACACTTGGTTCTCTGATCAGGCTTCACGTGGCTTCATGTCCTTCATTACACCACACACACATTTTTTTCCCTCTCTGTTTGTCGGGTTTTTTTAATACAGATCACAATCTCCTCACAGTGTTTGCGGGAGGCTTTGTAAGATTCAAGTAATTCTTCAGCTGGGTCATACAGGATCAAATAGAACAGGAATTGGTTAATATAAAACATATCTCTGTGCTCGTACTTGTGTAGATACTTGCTCTAGAGCCTAAAACCAAAAAATGTTTTATCTTGATACTGTTGAGTGTTATATGGATTCTATAATAAAAGACAAAGGAGAAATATATAATCAAATAATGTCATAATAAAATGTTCTATCCTTTTTTTCTCTATGCTGTTTTGAAGGAGCTAATGGATTTCTCATGTATTCAAATGTAGCAAATGTGAAATGCTGAATTTTAGAAACTTGGACAAAGGATCAAAGTGCAGTAGACAGGGAGGCACAGGGTGAGACTCTCTGCTTTTCCCTTGTAGAAGATAAAACCATTTTAATATTTGGGTCGTTTAGGAGAACTGCAGCTTCTTTGTTACCAATCGGCCTCTTTAGGAGGAGAGATTAGAGCAGGAAATAGGGATTAAGATTTCCTCCCCAGTGCCAAAGGGAGATACGGCACCGAGCACAGATGTGCAATACCCAGAGTTGTCGACAACCACAGAGAGCCCGTGGAGGGAACAAACCCAACAGGCAGTGGTAAAGCAACTGGAAATACTGAAGAAAAGAATGCATTTGAACATTTAGAAGCACGAGATGATAGGCATCTTCATAATAAAGAACTGGTTAAATTTAATACAGGCTATTATTAAAGCTCCTGGTCCTTTAAAACATTTCCTGGGAACTATTCTGGTTAAGCCTGTCCTATTTCAGCAGAGTGAATTCAATCCAGTTAAATATTAAGCTCGTGTTCATTTTGAAATCTAGTATTTTTCAAATGAGATTATTTTTCTTGTTGGTGCTATTGCAAATATCAAAAGATCACAACAGATAATTAAGATTTTTTTTTTTAAAGGGCAAATGGATCTTCAAGATTACTGACAAACCAGAAACAACTGCTTTGTGTGTTTCATTGTCAAAGCAATCTCATATGTAAAATACTTATAAAGTGGCAAACTGTACAATAGACAGAAGAACTATGGAACGCCATAATGCTGAAGGGAAAGTATGCATGTGTGACCTGCAGACCACTAACTGAGGATACAGACATAGGGGAATTTTTTTTCCTCTTAAGTAGAGGAGGAAAATTATCTAATTGGAAGCAGTAGTAATGAATTATGAATTACTATATTAAGGAGAAAAAAATAGGCCTGGGAAAATAACTTCTACCCACTTTGCCTCTACTCTGCATCTCAGAAAATTAAGAGACTGCAAACAAAAACAACTCCCTTGTCCGTCTTTCAGTGTCACAGCCTGGGAGTCAGGGCAGCTTTCAGCGATCCCACCCAAAACCCCACAGGCAGAGCCCAGGGTGCTGCAAATGTGGAACAGGTGAAACACCCGGGGACGGGCGCGTGACGTGCGGGGAAGAACACGACCAACGGTCTGCCTGTCCTCCTCGGCAAGTTGACCCAAGCCGAGGGGAGAAAAACCAGGCACTTACCTCTACCTGACCTTTAAGGAACATTTTCCTTCCCGATTTGAAAGTAGAGCATAGCAGGAAGCAGACTGTGTCATTGTAGGTGATTTTTCTCATTGGTAAAACGGAAATGATGTTTTGTATATTTATTTTCTTTTAGTCTAGGTTCTACTTTTTAGAGCGGTTGTTGTGTTTTCACTTATTGGAATATTATTTTTAGGAAAAAAACTGCTGTGGATAAAAGATACTAAGCAGGAAAATAAATGCTTTTCATGTCTCTAATAATTTGATTATCTGATTTTATTAAACATAAATTATGCAGATCTTGCTAAGCTTCCTACACTGAAATATTATTTTGGTAAATTATTTAATACCTTTCACCTCCTGAGCGGGAAGTATCGCAGATCCCTTTTGAAGAAGGAATTTCATTAACAATACTAAATCTGGATAGAAAATAGATGGTCTTGTTTCTCTTCGCTCTACTGTGTCTCTCATATTGGGAAGCAAATAAATTACCACCCATAGAAGACCTGGCTTCTGGTCTGACATTCAGGAATGAGCTAATTTCAGAGGCTGCACTCCGAAATAGCAAGGTCATATGCTCAACTCATGTTTGCTTTGACGGGTTTTACAATCGCTCCCTCAGGCCAGATTTAGATCTTCTAAAAATTAAACCCAAAGACTACGACAAGGAAGAAGGCAGTTAATGAAGGCAGCTGTTGTAACTAGCCGTGGTAAAAATATGGTGTCAGTCATCCAGCATGAAGTTAGAAAGGACCCGTGGGAGATCCTGCATGCAGCAGAGCACTAGGTAAATCCCCCCGACCACCACTTTAAAGGGGGGATTATCCCAGAAGAATTTTTTCAGAATACTGGTACGTACCAGATGTATTCCCTTGCAGGAGGTCACAGCAAGAAGATTGGCAGGGGGGTGGGGGGGAAAGGAAACCAAGCGGGTTATTCTTTTCATAGGAGTCTTTAAATCCAATAATGCTAATATGCCACGTTGGACATTCTTCTAGTTTTGTATTTGTGAGAGGGGTCTTCTCAGCTGTGTTTATTCATGGTATAAATTCCGAGGGGCTGCAGAAATGGCATTTTTCTCATTTAGAACTATATTTGCTTACATCGGTCCATGTATTTCTATGGTTCTTCTTAACCACAGTGTTAAATGGTCTCAAAATCATTTAATTGCGCTATCCTCTTGTGAAGTGCTGCCTTTTTTCTTCTTTTTCTATTTTTTTTCACTGGATAAAGAGTTTTCTCTGTCCAAAACGGCAAAAGCACTGGAGAAGAAATGAATCCTGGGAATTCTCCCCTAAACTCTTGAATTCTAAAGGCACATTTTGACCTTCAAACAACATATTTGGCTTCTAAAAAGGGGTATCAAAAGATGAATGTAGTTGGTTGCTTGTTTTCTAAAAGCTATGTCCAAGGGGGAGATGATGAGCTTTCACCCCTGTGCAACACACCACATCTTGCATGGCCGGCTCGATGGAGCTTGAAGAAGGCAGCTCTTATTTTAGTATTATTTTTATTTGTTACTTAACATGTAACATCTTTACGTAACTGCAAATATTTTCCCTTTCCATTATCACTTCTCTCTCCTCACTGTGACAGAAGACGTGCATTGTTTCTGATGGAAATACAGGCATAGAATACATATTTTGTCCTGACGCTTAGTGTTCTTTTTCCCTTCCTTTGGGAGAAAAGGTGAAAATAGATTGTAGGAGAGGAAGCCCAAATATGCATAGCAGAAGGATGCTTGATTATTTATGTTTTTTGCAAACCTGTGTATTTTTCCTTGGCTTCTATTTTCTTCTGATATTTGTATGTTGATAAATGATGATTGTATAGATAACTATAGTAAATTATTATTGATGTTTTCATTCACGTTGCAGTAGTTGACAACTTGGTCCATTGATGAATACTTCGGAATCCTCAGTGTCATTTGAAAAATGAGCCTTTTTTTTTTCCCCCTTGGATTTTCAGAAGAGAAAAGGCAAGCATGAAGCGAAAAGAATCCGATGCAATCTACATAGTTTTGAGGAATATAAATTGTTAATGAATTTCAAGTGAACTTTTTAGCCTTAGAGCTTCAGGAGTGACTCATCTACTAAGTATTGCATCAGTGATCATCTCAGCATGGATCTGCAGCTAACGTAGCAAATGCATTAATCCTGAAACAGACAAATATGCCAAACCATACCAGATAAACATGACACAGTACAGAGGTGATATTGTTATCAGTACCGAGGTTAGAGAGAGGGGCTGGTCTCAACAGCTTGATATGCAAAAGCTCTCTTTATGCAAATTCTTAAGAACTTGGGAAACTTGCACATGCCATTAAAAGGGTCTCTTTTAATTCGCAATATTATACACTTTCAGCAGGCAGTGAACAAAATCTCCTAATTAGTTGGCTCTAAGTGCTTCAATGGCTTCTTTTCAATGGTTGAGTATCTCTTTCACACAGAAATCCTGAAGTCTGAGAATGGAAATGGACTCCTTTTCTAACTGGCTAAATATTTTTGGTTAGTTGTTTTTTCCCTGAAAAGTTAAAACGTGGTCTGCTGCTAGCATTGTACAGTGTTACGAAAATTGTCAATTACCACTGCTTCCAGCTACAGTTTCATGCTGCATTCTGATGTAGAAGCAAGAAAGACATATTAGTTCAACATTAGTAATCTTACCAGAAGAGCTAGTGGAACGATAATCTTAACAACTGATGAACATAATAATATTTTGAGAAGAAATGAATAAAAATGTATTGCAAATAAAAGCCGGTGAAGTGATGGGAAGTGTGTACATTACAAAATGTGTAATAAAAATAATGGTGAAATGATCCGAAAATAATTGCATTCAGTCATGCTCTCTCTAGTGCTTTCAGTCATGCTCTTGCACTGAAATTAGCAAAACCAGATGAGTTAACACAAGGTAACATAAAGACATACAAGAATGAGCCTAAAACTGACAAATCATGTGCTGTAGGTTTGCAAGAATAAGCCCCAAACTACGTTTATACAAGAACACGCTGATAAATCTGGCATGGAAGTATTTGCTGAAAGGGTCTTTGAAACAAAATTTTAGGCTCCAGGGAAAATATCTGTGGAATGTTTTATGAAAAAGAATTACTAGACAAAAGGCATAGCTGAAATACACAGATTTTGATTAGAGGAGCATCTTAGCTTCTCACTTTAATAAAACACAGAAAGCTATTTGAACTCTTGACACATACGTTAAAATAGTTTACAAAAGAGGTGTAGATTTTAAGGCCAGGTTAGACAGACCACTGAAGAATATAGTTTGACCTTAGTGTAACGAAACCAAAGAACTTAATCCACATTCTTGGGTTTTGCATCCAGTAATTTAGTCTGATGAAGCATGTGGGTAGGAAAGTGAGTTACCACATAGCACATGAAAATGTGAATTTGTGCTCTGCCATAACGGCTTGTATACACACACACCTTCTAGATCCTCACAATAAATATGGGAAAATGTCAATGAAGAAATAACTGCAAATCATCCCCACATATGAGAGTTGTAAAAAGTGAAGGCTTTCCAGAGATCTATATTTGCATTCCATCGTAGCTGCTGCTATTTCTTTCCTAACAGGAAAAAACACAGAAGGTGCAGAGAGGCAGACTCAAGACGACAGAAGCCTTTTAACATGTTTCTGTCCTTCCCTTTCTTTCCCTTGGGTTCTTTCTTATCTGCTAAGGCAGAAAGTATGATCATGCCAGCTTGGTCTTCCTTAATCTGAAATCCAGTTTCAGCTCTTCTTTGCCGGTGGACGCAAAGCTTATCTATTTTCTGTCAGAAACTTGAACTAACAGCAGAAACTTGAACTAACTAGAACCATTTTTCTAATTTCAGCAGCTTTTCAAAACCAAACGCTGTTTCGCTCAAATTCTCCTGTGATGAGTGCTTTTCTTAGCAATCACATCAGAAGAGTGCAAGTTGCTTACACATGTGATTTACAAGAGGGGAAAAAAGTGTTGCTTAAGAATTGTGGAGAGCATCAACAGGAATGGATGGGTGAAAGATGACTTTATGACCAACTAGATAAACAACTAGAGACAAGAAGTCTTTTTAGGTGTCAGTTCCTAGTTGTCCTTGGTACCTTCAGATTCAAGAATCAAAGGGTTAACTAAACACATGCAGCTTGTCTGAGGCTCCTGGAGAAATGACTAACAAATTACCATCTTTGATCCTTCAGGTAGGTATACCATTCAAAACAGTATTTCACTGTTTTTTGGAGCTCAGTAATAAATGATCAGTAGCTGCAGGGCAACCTGCTGCTTCTGTTCAGCACTGAGAAATGTTTCAAGGTCACTCAAACTTGGAGGGCACTGAGGATGACCTCACTCATTCAATGGAGATTACAACATCTCTTTTGTTAGGTGTGAATGAGACGTTAGTGATCTGGAATCAAATGTAAAAGGCATTGGGAAATTCTAAATGATACGACTGACCCTTGCAGTGCTGCTCTTATTCTAACTACACCTTAAGAAAGAGTTAAAGCTGCTGACAAAGTAAGTATTTGGAAAATACTCATTTATATGGTTAGGTAGTTGGAGTAGATGATTGCTGTAGGTCCCTTCCCACTGAAATACAATATTCTATTCTATCCTATTCTAATTCTATTGTATTCTAATCCTATTCTATATTGTCAGAATGAGAATGCAATCTTTCTTCTTGATCTTCTACAGACTATACATTTTGTGCAGAAAATGTCAGAGGGGGAGGAAATAATAATTACTGTCTTATCTAGTATTGAAAACGAAAGGCAATTTCCAGCCTTTCGGTTAGTAATGTATGTATTTGGGTCAAGGTTTCAGGGCTCACCAGAGAAATTAAGTTATCTCGATCTCACCAAGTTGGTTGGCATATGCACTGAAGTATTTGTAGCGAGGCGTTCGTGCAGAGAGGCATTGCTGCTGACAGGAAAGGAATTCGTCACCTGGAGATTAAGTAAGGCCAAGGCTTAAACAAAAAAAAATATTGACAGTGTTCAACATATCATTTCTCTCTCCTCAGGTGATCAAAACCTAGATAGTGGCTGGGCTCCTCTAATGGTCTTTAAATGCGAGGTGCTCAGAAGAGTTACTTTATAAATATACACCTACTTTACTGCTCCTTCCTGGGTCCCTGAGAAAATTTCAAAGTCCTGCAGTGTCTCCCCTGCATCACTCATTTGTGTGCACCGCTCGGACTTCTTACCAAAAAGAATCATTGTGTAAAAGACTGGAAAAGACTCAACTCAATGTAAGCCCTGACGCATTATGGGATGAATAGTGGTGTTTTAAAAGCTGCTCTATGCAGACAACTATGCTCATCCTAGGCTGTGACAGCATTTTTTCCGTAGGTCCAAACTGTCTCTGAGGGAACACACAGGACCTCTGGAAAAGATGCACACCCCAGCCTGGGCCTTTGCCTGGTTGCTCTCCTTTCTGCTCTCCACTGGGGTGGAGACTGTTTTGAGAGACAGCTCTTGAAGCTCAGATAGCTACTACTTGTTAAATTTTACAGTGCTGCGATCTGCGACCATCCAACAAGAAGGAAAGCACAGGTTACAAACTAGTAACCGCAAACGTGAATACACCACCCGTACACCTCGTCCTTTGGTCTCTCCAGTGTATCAGGTGAACACTTGGGGAACATGATGAGCGTGGAAGGCACTTCTGGGTAAATCAATCGCTGACCTGTTCTCTGTTGACTCCTGAAGCCTCTTCCTACAGCAGAAAAGCCGGGGTGTTAACAGGTTTGCAGAAAACCCTCTGAGGCAACGTCCTGGTTCCTTCTCAACCGGCCTACTTAGTCCAACCCCCTTCCAGTCGATTCCCTCCCCA
>NW_009705311.1:0-50125 GCF_000703405.1 Apaloderma vittatum
TTCTGTGATTCTGTGATTCTGTGAAATTGCTCTTCTGATTTAATGTGAGTTTTCTGTAACATAGAGCACTTCTCTTAAGACAGATAACATCCCTTATCTTTTCTCTGTATGTTCTGTTCTCTTCTCTTACTAAAATGTCCTTTAAACATACCTTCCCATCCAATTTTCTGATGAGTTTATGAGGTCAATGTTCTTATTTATGGCTAGATGTGTCCAATTTTTTCTTAGACTCAGTACTCTAGTCCATATTCTGACCTCAGTTATATTCTTGAAATCCAAATTAGTGTCAGCAGAAGTATTGATGTTAATATTTATTCAGGAGGTTTTTCATGTAACCTGTGTTTTCTCTTCCACATAAGTGAATCATCTCCTGTTCAATTTTGGCTCAATAACTTTGCAGTGTATATTCTGGCCCCAGTCCCATACATACTGTTTTCAATTTTCAGCAGCTTCATCAAGACCATACATCTGTTATTGATGACATTTGCAGAAAATAAAACCACAAAAAACCCACAAAACCCTAAGTTATTTAGTTCTAGACCTGAACAGTCTTAACTGTAAAATGTTAAGGTAGAAAGATTAAAATACTCAGGGCAATGACACATGCACGTAGGCCTTTACATTATAATAAGTCTTTAGTTTAAAGTTTAGATATCCTTTGTGAAGCTGAAGCTGGAATATCAAACTTGTAGTCCTTCCTCTCCCGTGGATTTTAACCTCCATTTTATTTTTCTACTTTGCAGGGTAGGTAACTAACTTTAAACTACCTTTGTCCTGTCCATATGAACTGATGATTTTGGTAGAAATCATATTTTTCAGAGTTTTGTCTGTGCTTTTGAAATAGAGTAGGTAGAAAAGGGAAAATTACCTATGAACTGTTAGACTTGAAAATTATTCTCATAAACTGTTTTGTTTTTCTGGAGACAAATGTTTTCTACACAAAAGTACATAGAATGCCCTTATACTTCCCGACAGAAATAAGCAGTGGGAGACTGGGAACTTTACTGCTAGAGTGATAGCAAATTCTTCATCTTCTGAAGGCCATCTGGAATATTTTTAACTGAGAAAGCCACTTAATTGTACCTAAAGCAGGTTTGGCAAACAGATTAACTGAATCTCCTGCTCACAGCCTACTAGCTGCCCATTTTTGTTTTCTTCTACTTACTGGTTTGGGGTTTTTTTTGTTAGCATGACAAGGGAAATCTTTAATTCTCATAGCTCTTTTGCCCTTAGAATTAGCATACCAAGGATGCTATAGTGTGGAAAATATAGTCTCCACAATGCAAAAACAGGGATTAAGAGATTCTAGAGGAAACCTAGTAATATTTTTTCATGAATATGAACAAATTTTCCCAGTTTTACAATTCAAGATTTCTGTCTGGAAAAAACAAAATGTTGAACAACACTGATTGTTGTCAGAAGCTCAAAAGGACAGTGTTGCAGTATCTAAATATTCTTCAATATTTGCTATTCATATTCCAGATCTATGCAGTACAGTATTTGCCATGCTGAGGTAGAAAATAGTAGTCATTATTAATGTTGTCATTATCATCATAAGTGTTACAAGTGGAGAGAAAGGAAATTGTTATTCAATTCAACAGGACTTTTTAAAAGGTTCCAGAAATAGCAGATTTAGGTCAAAGTTATTTCTAGACTCTGAATAAGTATTATAAGCTAACAGTTCCTATTCTTAGCTGGTAGCATAAAAGTTTGTTTCTTATCACTCCAGACGTGTTATAACAGCAGGGGAAAAAAACTTTCCTTTAAACTCAAATGGTTTAATACTAGAAAATAGTATTTTCTAAAACAATAACTTAGTGAAGCATGCTTCAAATCGATTTATTTTTCAATTGTATGTGCTATCTGCAGCAATCTGCACCTAACCATTTTCTGAAAACTATTCCTGAATATATAGCATTTTGCAATGTAATATGCACTCATAAAATTTTGACAGAGAAATGCATTTTCTCTTATATATTTGGTTTCAAGAGAAAGGCTTGAGTGCCCAAAACCTTATAGCTTTTGACAGCCTCATCAGCTAATTCTGTGATCAGTAGCTCCTCTCTACAAGACTTCGTATCAGAGGGGAGATTATGGCATACCTATTCTAGATGTCAGCTATCCAAAATCACTGAAGATTAAGAGTCATTTGGGTGATGTCTTATCATGATATTTTAATGGCATTTCTTTAAGGAAACTCTTGAAGTTTTCACTGTATCTATACAGATGTGCTATATCAAGAAAACTTTCTCAAGCAAAGGAGAGTCTTCTAATGAAGACATCCTTTTGTACAGAAGGAATATTTTCTTGGCCTGCAGTAGTTTAACCATGATGGCAAGTGGCTGGTTGGAAACAACAGAAGATGCAAGTTCTGAACTGAATTGCCAACTACATTGCCCTACTCTTCACAATGCAGAGTTCCAGTGGCAAACTTAGGTTTCTGTCACTCACATCCCTAGTGAAGAAGCATCATTCTCTTTCAGCTGTTCATAGAAGTATAGAATCATTAAAGTTGGAAAAGAGCTCTAAGATCATCAGGTCCAACCGTCAACCCAATGCTACCATGACCACATTTTTTTGAACACCTCTGGGGATGGTGACTCCACCACTTCCCTGGGCAGACTGTTTCAATGCTTCACCATTCTTTAGGTAAAGATTTTTTTCCTAATAGCTAATCATGTCTTGATGGAAAAGACACAGCTGTCATTTTCAATGGTTGAATAGCTGAGGAATACTCTTCTGAAATGCTCAAGTGATTTGCATGTTTCTGTGTGAACTCTTCTCTTATCAGCCCTTTCGGAAGAGTTCCTGGTCCAGGAGATTCAGTATTAAAATGTAGTTTTAGAAAATCGCAGCATTTTGTTTACTTGTTCTTTGTCTTTCCAATTTCTTTTCATAGGTGTAATAAGAACAGCTTTGCCAAACATGGACAGAGAAGTGAAGGAACAATATCAAGTTCTAATCCAAGCCAAGGACATGGGAGGACAGCTGGGAGGACTAGCTGGTACTACCACTGTAAACATTACTCTCACGGACGTCAATGACAACCCACCCAGGTTTCCTAAGAGTATGTTGTATTTCAAATGCACTAATTTTCAAATCGGCATGACTGAAAGTATTAATGTGAAGAATTTTTTAGCTAAGGAATTGAGATTCAGAAAGAAGAACAGAGTACTGAGAAAAAATTTAGAGTATGCTGTTATTTTTTTAAAATAATATAAAGTTCAATTTGAAAGTGCAAGATTTGAATATTTAAGAGGACAAGCTTGAGCCTGTGAGTTCATTTCTTTTATGCTTAAAATTTATTTGGAAAACAATATTTTGTCAAGGTAGACTGGATGATCCCCTTCAAATGACAAGAGGCTATACTTGAGACTTCTAGGTACCAAAGATGGAAATGGCTCATGCTTAGCATTGTTGTTATGATAATCAGGAACAGATTATTATTTTTTTTACACATCTTGGCCTTGAAGATTATATCTGTCCTTGGAAACGCTTACTGACTCAAAATAGTGTTCATCCACTGACAGTTTACAGCATTTCATATCAATTAGTTTAAATGAGGCTTTTCAGAAGTATGCTAATTTAAAGAGTTTCATAGTTTGTGTGTGATTAGCAGGATTGTCACTTACTGCTTTCCTTAAATGTAGTGAAGTTTTGTGTATTCTGTACCTATGAAATGCAGAAACTAATCAAGCATAAACCTTGATAACTATGCCAAAACAATTAGCTATTAAATGTTGTTAGTGAGGCAAAATCATAGTAGAACATGTGTGTGAGTTTGCAGTAAGATGATGGCAGCTTATACTTTGTGTCTCTTCTCTTGCACATGAACTGTAATCCCATTTAATGTATTATAAATGCTCCTTAGGTACGAAAACACACCTGAAACTTCACAGTTTTCTCTCATAAAAATTCTTCTTCTTTTTCTCAGTATGCAAATACATTGCATTTCTGCATGTAAGAATGACTGTGTTAAGACAAAGATCCATCTGGCCTTGCCTTCTGTCTCTTACACTATCTAGAGAGTACACACATGAACAGGTCAGACAATACTCCAGAACATTTCCTCAGTTTCTAACAATATTGGCCCAGGTGATGTCCTTGTATTTAGCCCTGAACGGATTATTCTTAGAGCAGATTGCTCCATTGCCTTGACACTTAAGTAAAATTTCAGAGTCCACAACATCCTCTGTTAGTGAGGTGCACAGATCAATCATGCATCACTCAACAATTTCCTCTTACTTGTTTTGAATCCATCCATACATATCTACCTGCATGTTGACCTCTTCAAAGAAGTCAGAAAGTGTTGCAAAATATGACCTTGATTTAGAAAAGCTGTGTTGCGTCTTTTTCAGTACAGAATATTCTCCATGAGTCCATAAATCTTGTTCCTAGTGTTTTGCCCTGTGCATGTCAGTCATATCTATCCTTAGCTCCCCCGAACTCATAAAACTCTTTAGGGAAGGAAGTGTTATATTAGCACCTCCAAGCCTTCTCCTGCCACAGTGGTTTGAAGCAAAATATTACACATCATAATAGTTCACTGATTTCATCCTTCAGGCTCTTGTGCATGTAACAGCTAATCTCAATGATTTGTTACTACTGTGTCTGTTTGTTCCACAACTGCTTCTATAGCTAATGTAACCTTCTCATGAGCTGCCCCATAAGGAAGGGTTCCAGGATAGAAAAATTCCCCAGCTATTCTATGCTCAACACAAAGAAAAGTAATGTATTACATCTTACGTTTGTTATCTTATCTTCTCTGAGCACGTCTTCTATATCTCAATTTTGAGTTGGTTTTACACAGTTCCTCTCAGGCTTTTGCCTCCAGATGTCTCTAAAAGACAATTATTATTAGCTTGTTTGCCAGAGATTTATTCAAACTCATTTTTTGTCTTCTTTATTGTGGTTTTATAGATAAAGCAGATTTTATGGCTTTTTCTGTTGTCCTCCCTGAGACACGACTTCATTTTTTTGAAAAATGTGATTTTGCTTTTATTAGCTGTGTTGTTTACCCTTTACAGACTTGCTTTTGAATGGATGCTGTGCACTTGCTGTGAGTCTTCAAAATGGTGTCCCTAGATAGCATCCACACCACCCATAGTGATTTAACTGTCTCAACTATCCCATTCAGCTTTTTTATAGCAATATCCCTCAGTTTTATTTATTTCCACTTTTTTTTTTCTTTTTTACTGAGTACAGTCATCATGTAATTTTGGCTCTTACTGCTTCTGCACAGATAATTGCATTTAAACTCATTATGGTTGCTGTAAAATTTAGAACTAAAAAACTTTTCCTGACTAGCTAAGTGTTGACACTGTTCTCTTCTTTAAGTCTTATTTGACTTAGAGCTTCCTTTAACAACCATCTTTATTCCTCCACTGACGAGGTCTACTTTGCCCTTCCTCTTTATTTTTCTTTTGCTCCTTAGTACTGTGCTGCCTGACTGATTTTCTTCTTTCCCAGATTTTGGTGATGCCTATTATGCTCATATTCTTGTTTAGTATTCGGCATTGAAGATACTCAAACTATTTCCCATTTTAGCCCTGGGCTTTATATTGTGGTTTTCTTTCTCCTCTGTACTGGACCCTAGTTTGATTCTGTGTGATGTCTCATTTCGGCATTTCCTACTGGACTAACACCACATTTTGAAGCACTCTGCATGAAGAACGCGGAATTCTGGCAATCGCACTCTTTGTCCAAACTGTGTACTTCCACACTTGTTTTGAATTCTGTGCTTTTCAACACCTGCAAATTTTCCTGAACTTTTCAGCTAGATCTCAATATTCATAGAAAACTTTCTGAAGCCTCTTTCTCGTATGGCCAAAATGAATTTTGCATCTTCTCTACAGGAACCCATTCTTCAGCAAGTGCCTCTACTTTCCAGCAGTGTGAATCCCATCTCCTTACAAGGTTTTCTCAGGCAGGCATTTAAAACTTTGCCTTTCCCGCTTTCTCTCCCTGATTATACGTAGTGAGACAACTTCAGACTATGCTATGAATGTCTTTAACTTCAGTTTTCGCTTGCCAGCCTAAATTTCACCTCTAAGACCTCTGTCCAGTCTTACCTTATTTTGTCAGAGCTCCCATGGACTACAGCCACTTGGTGCCTCCTTGGGTTTCCTGACATCCTGTCAAGGCACGTTCTGTGATGCTCCAAATGTGGTCCATGAGCAAATCATCCCAGAGGGCTTTTTTGAACCAACATTCCCCCTGTCCTTGTCCTCAGTACTTGTTAGACCGCCAACTCCTGCATTCTACTTCTTCCGTTCAGCTGGAATCCCTGCTGATGGAGGTGCAAGAGGAAATAACGTAACTGCTTGTAAACTGAACAGTTCAGCACATTGGCAAGTTCCTTGGGCCCAGTGCTCTTTCCTATGTCTGAGTTAGGTATTTTGCTTTCTATACTGGTAGGAGGGTTAGTAATTTTCTATTTTATCGTAATTTTCTATTTTATTGCATGCCTTCATCTACTGTAGTGTTGCAGAAATGTACAAGTCTCACGTAATTTCAGTTTTCATGATGCAGAGAAATCATGGAATATATCATTGCCTTTGAAGAAGAAAGCCTTCAGGTCTCATTTAATGCCTAATTATTGCTATGAAGGAGCAAAAAAATCACAGAAGATGAAGCTTATTCTGTGCTTTGCATGCTAATAGGGTTGAAAAACTTTTTTTCTATTGTCACAGAAGCTGACTTATAGCAGTGACTCAACAAAACGAAGAGGAGGTTCATGTTGATACTGAAAACAATAAACATTTAGCATGGCTAACAAGCTAAAATGTCAGTATGGGGTCTCCAGTGTATTGCAACAGTATTGGTCAAGGCAGACCATTACCTGAAACATTATTTTTTTGGAAGTTATGTTACAGACAATGCATTTCTATTCTCATAAACTAAGGACTTCCACTGAATCACAATAGTGAAAGCAAAAAAACCTGATCAGTGGGGATTTATCTAGCCAGTCCCTTTTGGTTAAGCAGTGTGTGATATGATGTACAGTGTGCCTGAAATTCACAGAGACAGAACGCTAATTACAGCTAAACAAAAATGATTGATAGAAAACAGAAAGTATTTGAGTATGATTTTTTTTTCTAATATAGTAACTGTATTTTTCAGTTTTGCTCTTTGAAAATGTTGCAATGATTCAGAGTGACTACCTGCCAGGAAATGGAGTTTTTTCTTTGTTTGACTACCATAGCTAAAAGGACACTTGTGCAACATTTTAGCTTATTTGGAAAATAAGTCTTTAAAATCAGAGTCAGGTAGGTGCCAGGGTCAGGCCTGACAAAACATAAAGAGCCATCACTGTTTCTTAGAGTTGAGACCTCCACTATCACATTACTCGTTCTTGGTCAACAAAGCCAGGAAGTCCAACCGCGGACTGGAAGAAGGGACTGAAGGTCCTTTAACACAAATGTTGGCAGGGTAGACGATTTTGCATCAAATAACCAGAACCACAGTTTCCCAAAAGGATTATACCAAAGATGCCATGCTATGTAGATTATTTTATCAAATAAGAAGATATTAATTATCACAGAACAAAGTTTCAGTTTATTTTCTGAACTCAGTTAAGCTGAAAAAAAAAAAAAGATTTCACAGCAGAAGTGGGAGAACATGTATTATTAATACTTGGAAGAAGCTAGATTGATAAATAATATATTACAAGCTTGCCAAAAAAAAAATGTATCATCACGGAACACCTTCATCTCATCGAGGGTCCTTTAAGGAAACGGGCAGGTATGGAGGGGATATCAGCATCCACTGATGAAAATCCACTGAATTTCCTGCTAAAAAAGCTGAATATGGAATTTTTTATTCAAAACCTGTGCTTTTGAACATATTCAGTGGGGAACTTCTACCTTGCATGTCTCAGAGTAATGAGGAGTGCAACAAAGGGGAAACCTCTAAACATTCTATATTTCTTCTGTCAGGGTTGTTTGACCTGCAGGTACCTATTGGCCCACATTTCAGGAAACTGAGACACTTCAGAAAACTTATATTTTCTTTCTAACTAGAAGGCAAAATGAATCTGAATTATTTTATTAATAGAAATTTATTCCTGAAAGTGTTTTATATGTCTTGCCTGACTCTTCATTAGTAGGCTGACTTTTTTCATTACTGTGCATGTTTCATTGTTATAAATAGAACTTTTTCGTAAATATTGAAATTAATATTTCATAACAAAGTTTAATTCTTTCAAAAAATGGAAAAAAATGGGCCAAGACTGAAAGGGGAAGTACTTTTCCTATCACAGCAACGATGTTCAAGCAATTAAGTGAAAATTTGGCATAACACAACATTGCCCTTGAATAGACAAGAGTGGATAAAAGCTGTTTATCTGTAGGCAAGCATCCTGGTCCAGAAGGGAATTGATGGCCTTTCTCTCTCCGCCATTCACGTACACAGTAGCTGGTTAAGTAAAAAGACAGTTCAGCACGTCCTTCCTAGAAGCTAATGGGCTAACCCCTAATGCATAGTGCCTTAGCCCAATCTGAGCTAGCTGCAAGGACAGCTGTGGCTTGTTTCCAACTCTTAAAATAAGCTTCAGGAAAGGATGGATGGGTTATATTTACTTTAACATTTAAATGACAAAAACTGTATAATTAGTTGGTATAAATTATACTTCATGGAATCAAACCAATTAAGTGAAGTGGTTGATTCATATTTTGTAAGGTTATTGTGCTTCAGTTTTCCTGTCTTTCTTTTGTTCACTGATGACAGAGTGACTGTGAAAGCAATTTACAGAAATAAACCCTTATATGCTGAGCAATAAAAGCACATGCAAATCATTTTAGGCAAAGGAGTAGTATGCCTTTTTATTCTAATATGACATAAGTACACTTTTAGGGGATGAGGCCGTGGTATAGATGAGATGCAATTGAATTTTAAAATTTATACAGTTTTTATTCTGATATTAGAAAATAAAAGACCATTCTCAAGTGTCTTATGACATCAGCAGTAAATCAGGTTTATTTTTAAATTGTGTATTTTTTAGGGTGATACTCCCTGAAGTTACATTTTTTACTCAAAATAACTATTTGGCTAGAGTTATGTTTTATCCCATCACTTCCAACACACAGGAGAAATCAGTATTGTAGGGCAATGATTGAAAACTCTATTTAATAGAAGAAAGATGAAGTTAAAGTTGAATTTTGACTAGTTTTACATGTCTTGGCTTTTAAGAAAGCAGCTCTCTGATGGTCAAAAATCATTCTCAGGGCTTTCTCGCAACCACATTTAAAATGTTCAGATGGCTGTAAAGCAGCACCTAGACATCACAATGGCCCATTTTTTGCTGTCACTGGTCTTTTCAGAAGCATCCCAGTGAAATCCATCAGGTTAGTTTGCATAAAAAAGCATGGCAAATTTCCAGAAATGCTTGGAACCAGAAATGCAACTATTCATCTTTCTGGTAATGACACCTTAAGTAAGGCAAGATTGAAGGATCTCTCCTAATACCTTGCACGTTATCTGCCTGTAGAAGTTCGCAGCTAATTGGATTTGGATTTCAAGAGTGGGCAGTACAGTGCTTTCCACATCAGGTGTTAAATCCTCCATGGCAGACAAGCAAAGGAAACACCAATCTTAAACAGAAAAGTCAACAAACCAGTCAATTCAGAAGCTAGAAAAAAATATCTTTCACTGATGCAATTTCCGGAATTTCAGTGCAAGTGAAAAAGAGAGCTTTACAAAAGAGAGCTAGCCTTTTTTTTTTTCCCTCTTAGTTATACAACCTTTTATGCTACTTGAATGATCTATTTTGTGGATGATCTATTATATACATCTCATATCTATTTCACAGTTATGATATTAAGAATAGAGTTTGCATATTATTGCTCTTTAGATAGCACGTATTTTCCATGATTGTTTATTGGTTCAGAGCATATTTTAATAGGTTAACTTTCATGTAATAAAATCTGTAGAAATGTTTTGAAAGAAAAGACAACTAATTGTGGAATTTGGAATTACCTACCTATACATACTTAGGCATACACACTCTGTGGATTTAAAATTCTTATCATAGTTACGAATTTATATATTCTGGAAAGCTTACCACAGCACAGAAATTGCACACACACTATTTAACATAGGTTTTACAATGCAAAAGAGGCGAATTTTGTCCAGGCAGTCAACTAAGTGTGAGTGATTCCATTCATGTGGCTTTGAACCACTCTTATCCACTTAATTGCAAAATTTGGTTCAGAGGGAGAGTGCAAGTAAAAGGTTTTCTGGTCCACATGAGGTAGAAGGAAAAAATTTTTAACTCACTGCTTTGGATCAGTGGCCTGTGAGAGAGAAATTCCTCAGATAATGGTATCTGCTTTTAAAGATTTCCGAAGAATACAATGCAGACCCCACCCAGTAGTAAATTAGACAGAAAAAGACTATGTGATTCAGAAATTATTCTCATCACTAGTCTCAAAAATTAAAATAATAGCAGCACAAGTTTTGATTTTTTAAAACAACTATGGAAATTCATTCCCTCCCTATTTGAAAAATTTTCTAGAAAACTTACTTTAGATTAAGGTTCAGAGCTCCAGTTTGCCTAATTAAGTGTTTTGAGAAGTCTGCCCAACTTTCTGGGAAGTTCTTCTACTCACTGCAGTTCAGATAGGGGAGTACGGCTTCTCTCTGTGCCCCTGTTACAAGTTGTTGTGCTTCATATAAGCACTTGTATCTTCACTGGCTCTCGGAATGAAAATGAGTCTAGCTTTCATTGATTAAAGAGTTTGCCCGGCAGACAAGATGCCCTAATTCAGTTCCAGCAACTAATTACTTATTTTATACTAAATGGGGGATACTTACACAGGACAGGTGGACAGATTCATTGCAGGCTAGCCTGCAGGCAGTAATAAAGTGCGTGTCCCTTGGCTTGTTTGGCTATCTCTGCTGTGCCCCCTCCCAGCTTCTTGTGAAAATTAACCCGCTCCTACCTGAATCTATGACAGTGGGAGACGGAATCAGAACTTGTTTTGAATCAGAAAGGGAGGGAAAGTTGAATCCTGGTCTACTCCATCTTTGTTAATTTTCTAAGCCCTGTGTTGTAAGACATAAGTGGGAAAAACAAGCACCAGCTTGGTATTGTAAACCAAATTTAAATCTTTTAATGCCAGAAAATCTTAAACAAAGTCTGATTTCCATTATCCTGTGAGTTTTAGTGTAAACTAGAACTGTGGTTTTGAGCTGAACACATATTTTTAAACAAATATTTAAAGCAATGATGTAAGACAGGAATGCAAATACTCCCCGTGTGACTGTAAGCCAATCATGAAATCAGTGGCTATGCAGAGGTTGTTATAATTTTGCATTGTAATACCAGTGCGTCACTTAACTGCAGCTTTAACACCAGCAAAATAATAATCAAAACAGTACATGAATAAATACTTGCAGACCAATATTTACACAGTGCTCTTACAGGAATCAGAAGAGGATGTAGGGTAACTCCACATTAATACACATTCCCTCCAAGTCTCACACCTCTGTATTATCTGCATCTCTGTCCCCTCCTGCTTTTGCCTCCTCTTTCCTCCTCACCTTGTCTATCCTTCCATAAAACATGCACTCTTGTTTCCCTTCTCCTAAAAGAGACACAAATGTATCCTTGATCTCATTTTCATCTTGTAGCTGCAGTTCAGCCATCTCCTCCCCAGTAATAACACTGATAAAATTACATGTCCTTTGTTGGTTCATGTCCAGCTCTGAGTCTCTCCACATTTTGCTATACTGAGGTCATGAGTCCGCTCCATCCCAGATAAAGCTCTTCACAGCTCCATCTTGCTTGGTTTGGCCACCACACTGTCACACAGCTCAGTGATGTTTCATAGAATCATAGAATGGCCTAGGCTGGAAACGACCTTCGAGATCATTTAATCCAACCTCCCTGTCATGGGCAGGGACAACCTTTGCCTGTAGCTAACCTGAGTTAGCTACACGTTTGACAGCTAGTCATAAAAAAAGCCTCTGTACTACTTTTTTTCCCCCTCCTAAACTACCACAGAATTACAGACATTTTTACAGAGACTAAAAGAAGATACACAAGAGCTCATTTTGTTTTGCTTTGAAGACTTAAAGAAGGACATGAGAGTGTCAGGGAAAGTACCTGGACGTTCAAGTCACCCCTACTATTAGCCCTATTACAGGCACTGGACACAATTTTGACCAACACCAAGTAAAACTGTCTCAGACAAATTCAGGGCATTCATGGAAATTAGTACAGATCAGAAACTATTTTCTGCAGTCACTTTCCATGAAGCTGACCTATTTTAGGGTGGTTGAAAGAATTTAATAACATGGAAATAGGCCATTCTATACTGGTTAGTTTCTGGGCTGCAGAGTACAGCTGGTACATGAAATTTCTTTGTACAGTTGTAGCTTTTTTGAGCCTATGCTTTGCAATCCAGGCCATGCAGCCCAGCTTGGGTCACAGCACCTGACAGTTAAGTAGACGTCTATTACTATTTGTGTATGTGCAACGTAAAGGAGTTAACATAAATTTCAAGCTCTATGCAGTTTTCTGTTTATACTTACACCAACTTTCTCTTACTTTTTTCTTATTCCTTTCCACATCAGAGTTCTTCAATCACTTTAAATAAGAGCTGGTTTGTCCCACAAAAGTGGATGTAGTCGTAGTAAAAGCTCTCCTAGAACCTTTTTTTTTATAGCTGTCACTCTTGGATGAATGACATTAATTGTAAAGCATTTTGAAGAGTAAAACATTTGATTCAGGTTGAACAATATAACAAAACCCAACTGAAACATAATATTGTGAAACAAAACTGAGAAATAAACTGGAGGATGAACTATTCACTTACCATAGATTCTCAAAATATTAAATGTTTAGTAAATTTTACATCTGCTACACTTACATTGTTTTTTAACTTTCTCTGGAATGCATAACTAGCAAAGGCTATTCTTAGATGTCTGTTTGGACTACTGATTGAACAAAACAAAAACCTCTTTAAAGCTCTAAACAATGAGAGACTCATCCCTTAGCTGCAAAGCAGAGCGTGAAAATAAACCAAAGAAAAACATAGGTAACTTATAACTAGGTAAAATGTAATGCTCTGATTGCACAGTAAGCAATAGTGCATGAAATACAAATGAGTACAGCAGTGGTTAGAATTTAAATATTATCTATTGGTCATAAAATTCTGTTAGTCTGCACTTACCCAATTCATTTTCCCCTTATCATCAGGTTTAGATGGTAATTGATCATTAACAGCAAGATTTATAGGACAATTAGTTTTAAACACATCATTATCATCATAGTAGATTATTATCATTAATAATTATATTTTACATCTGCTACCTTCTGTCTAGAAGGTGTAAACAATCATGGTTCACAGAAATTCAGCAACCTTTGGCAGGAATCATGACATTCACTCCACCCCAATGTGTTTTCCTTGGAGAGTGGTGAAGAAATTACTCATTCAAAACACAGAGTATTTAGATTGGATGCATGAAATTATCCACAGTAACCTTGGGGTAGCTTAAAAGCACCATGCATCTCCACCTCCTCTCTGATACTGAAGAGGAGCTAGGATTAGGGATTTAACAGCATGGGGTTGCCTTGCATTGCTTTGAGAGTTGGTTGCAAAGTGACTCACAGACAACAGTGTCACTTGCTTTGTCACTCTAATTTCTGGCAGCACCTGCCTTTGTCCCTGAGGCCTTCCGTCCGAGCAAGAAACCAGCACAGCCTTTCTGCTTCTGACCATGGTGGGCCTGCTTTTTGAAAATTTAGAGGCTCCAGTGCAACATGAAGCGAAGCAGACCATATATAATATATAATTGTAATCACAGCAGTAATTTTCAGAAATACCCAACAATCACAGTCGTAGTCAGGTGTCCAGGAGAGCTGCACTCTTTGTAAAACCATTAAATGAGGTGCACTAAAAGTGTTTGCAACAATCCAGAGGCTCCTACTGACAGCAACAGGAGCTGCAGATACCAGGCAGTTTTGAAGCTGTCTTCTCTGAGTCCAAAGTACAGTTTAGCTGAATTTTTATGTAACGGAAGCTACAAAATAAAAGGAAAATAGCATAAATATTCTAGATGAACTCTTTTGAGTTTTCTCTTGAGTTTATGAGAATTACTTTTTTTCAGTGGCTTCCACAGCAAGTTTGCTGATCTTATAAATGTGATCTTAAAATTTTGTCAAGATCTGTAGTTAAGCACTTAGTACCCACAGATTTCATTGCAAAAGGAATGGTCTTAGTATATAGATCTCACCCTTAAACACTTAAATTGAAAGACAGAAATAACACTTTTGATAAGTTGATCATACCTGCCGTAAAGTACAAAAGACTACAAATGTGAGGCCAAGTGAAATCCTATTGTATCACTGCCTTTAGGTCTATATCACACATTAAATTGCAAGTTTAAATTAAATTAAATTAAATTAAATTTGCAAGAAACCAAAACTTAAAGAACAGTAAACTATTATGCACTTACACTTGATTTCACATTTTTACCTTTAAAAATACTAATTTTCTGCTTTAGACTGTGCCAACACAGTGAAGAAGGGTAATATTTGTATTAGGGAGAACCATTTACCCAATGAGCATGTGAAAATCAAAATTTCACAAGGAGTCTTAAAGATGTTGAGCATGTTCTGTTTAGGTGATTTTAGACATGCAGCTTTGATGTTAGAGGACTGATGGAGAGAAAAATGATTCTTCTAATACAGATGATTTAGAGCGCTTGACTTAGATCCTGAAGTAAATGGTTTGACCACATTCTTAATAGTGAATGAATTGTAGTAAAATTGTGTTATTATATTTTGTGCCAGAGTAATAAAGTAAATATTAAAAGCTCCCACAAGATATTTCAGAAACAGAGATGTTAAGCAGAGCTTTGCAAACTCTGTGTCCCATCCTTGGCGATACACTTTTTATCATGTTAACTTTTCACATATATCATGCAATTTAAATTTTATAGAGGGAATAAGTGTACTGATTTATTTCAATGGTGTGATCACCAGAATATTACCAGTAGACCTACTTGATAAATGCCAATTACATGCTGCCTGACATTCTGCAAAACAAAAGACATTTTCTCCTGAAAACTATCCTTTTTCTGTCTGTAAGGCGTGTTACGCCTTGACAAAACTTAAATAAGCTTGTAGGCTATACCTCCAAGAATATTTTTGTGGTTGTATTTTGGACTTTCCTTACTGATTTTTTTTGTTTGTTAATAATTTCTTATTCAATAGACTGGATATTAGCAGTTCTTTCTAGGTCATGATACATAATGAAGCTGATCATCTAGAGCCCTCGGAGATCAGGAAAGCACATTGTCTGACGCATGAAAGTCAGACTTTGTAGAAATGACCATTCTGCCACCACTTCTCCATATAGCAACATCAATGGAAAAGGATGTGATAATGGCGGGATCGTTTTGTACAGTAATAACAGCATGATTAAAGCGATTACTCGGGAACTTTATTTGGTCTCCTCAGCATATCAGAATTCTACTTCATGTGATCTAGAAGAAAACCTTAATTATAAACTTGAGGAAGTTCTGGAAATGAACATTTTCTTCCCATCCTAGTAAAACTGTACCACCATAAAAACCAAAACTTAAGATTCTTCAAAGAAGATTAAGTAGTATTGTTTCCTAGGCATTAGGACACACATATCTGATTGTCTGTGGCTCCAACGTCTTCTAGAATTATTTCTACATTGCTGTCTTTGGATTCTTCCTAAATAGAAAGAAATCAGTGCCCTTGTACCTTAGCCAAGATAAAAAAAAATGAAGTGCCTTGGTAACTAAAGCTAACAAGAATATTATAATATACATGATCTTATTGGTTTTCTTCCTGATAATACATTAAAGTTTAGATCAAAGAGCAACAAAATATTTTATTGCAATTTCATTACCTATAAGATTCATGCTATCATGATTAACTGCAGTGCAGTATGTTGGCAGCTGCCAAAGAAAACTGAAAAAAATATAGAAAAAGAAAAAGCTGGAGAGGATAATCTTGTATATACACAGTACACGTATGGTGACAAATTAGAAAAAAATCTCAAATAGCGTTTACAGCTGTTTGGTTGAAGGCCATTATGCAGTTAGGTCCCTAGATGCTGGATTATTTATTAATGGTTGTTTGCTGATGAGATGTAATGATAATTTTCATTTCTTATTCTCCTCAGAATTGAAAACCTTTTTGGTAAACGACGGTATACTCGTAAACTGCAGGTGTAGAGAAACAAAACAAAAAAAAACATTTGTAAGTAAAAATCAAACCTCAGAACAGCTTTTGAGCCTTAAAAATGAGAACTAATCTAATCATGTCAAAAGAACTGTAAATATGTGCTGAATTTCAGTCAATATGACTGATTACCTGTCGCTTACTCAGCTCTGATTTCTTCCCACTGTGTGCTTTGGAACCATCTTTGTTTTAGAAACTCAGAGGCAGCATGTATGAGTTCTTAGCTCACCTCCATTTTCAGCATACTTTTGGGGCTATGTAATAAGTCCTATCAGTCATCTCAGCCTAAAAGCTTCAGCAGCATCATCACTCATTTATTTTTATCGTCCTCATTGATACTGCTCAACCTGAAGCTCCGAGGAAGTTTCACACTTTGAGTCATATAGAGACTATACAGGCTTTATAAGGGAATGCTTGAGTGCTTCTGCTGCACCACATAATCACTGGACTTTCACTAGTTTTGGATTCTGGGTTGAATTTTAAGCGTAATTTAAGCATGAAGTGTTGCTTAAGTTAAGCATGTCAGCTGGCACATGACTTTTGGCCTTAAAAATTACATTTAATTTTTTTCTTTCTTAAAATTCCATTTACAGCCGAAAGAAGAATCTCGGTCAGGCAATATGCAATGCTATTATCTTTCCTTTGTGTGAAGATATTCTGCCTTGCATGCCATATATATGACTGAAATCAGCAAAAGGATAACGAGTCCAGTTTTGTACTACAGTCTGAGGGAAGTAAGGGCTTGCTTGCTCTTTTGGTACATCCCCTGTCATTCGTCCTTTAGAGCAAACTTAGAAAACACACTTAAAAGAGATTTATGCAAGTATAAGAAGTCACATGAAACAATCTACAAAATTTGTCAGAATAGAGCAGCATAACCAGCTGCTGCACAAGTTTTGTCTGAGCTACTTGTTCCATCATTCCTAGAAGCTGCAGAGTACGAGATTTTCAGGACCTTTGGGAGTACAAGGCTATTACTCAGTCCTGTTTCAATATACCTCTATAGCAAATGGAGGTAGTAGTATACACAGGCAAAATGGACAATAAAAACTGAATAATGCTAAACTGTCACAGAACGTCCACAGCAAGAAGTAATGTGTTTTAGAAACAGAAAAATAAAAATCTACAAAACTGTCTTTCTGTTACATTTCATGTGCAGAAGTTATTGATCATTTCAAATGTCTGCGGTACAAAAACTATTTTCTGGGAGGGAAAAAAAGAAGGTTTTCATGCTATACATTTTATTCTCTTGAAGTTTTTTTCCCTGAGCTGGCAACAATATACATTATTTGTTTTCATTTATTTTATTCTGAAAGTATGTTGTCACAGTAGCACCATTAACAGCTTCCATATGCTGTGAAGATAATATTACAGGAGGACGATGGCAGTGTAATTACATACTACATCTTCAGAGATCTGACTCTGGCAGAGTTGAAGATTACTTCAGAGCTTCAAATTAATCTGAATGACCCCATCTTTATTACTGTTGAATTTCAGAAAGTGATGAAATGCCAAGTCATTGTAAATAACTGATAAAAGCCTAAACGATCTGAAATAAGTAATGCAGTGTTTCTTTGACTTCATCTAAGTCCCATACACTTTACACCCAGGTACAATACTTTATAGAGAAATGTTTGGTTTAATGTATCTGAGTGCTTTTCAGTTCACTGAGAATAGACCAACTAGGAAAAGAAGGAAAAAGCTATTAGCATATGCTCTTACATTTTACATTCACCAAATTGTGGCTGTAAAGTACAAACACCGCAGTAATGATTTCTGTCATCCAGTATGTGTGTCTCTAAAAGACCTGAGCATCAGTGTTAGAACTAAGTTGTGGAAATGTAATATAAGATTCAAATGTAGGCAAAGCCCATTGGGATCCATTTTCTTTCACCTCTTTTGAAGAACTTGCATAGCAGAGACCTAGTAATATGTGTATTTGTAAGTGATGGTGGATAATAGGAGGTTTTGTAATTGTCTCTTGCATACCCTGTTAAAATTTTATTCCTTACTCAGAATTATTGAAGTACAACTAAAAAATAGCTGAGGCTACACTTGTCTTGATACACTTGTCTTGAGGCTACACTTGTCTTGTGTCATACTGCTCCTTTCCAGCTCTTCACACAAGGAGAAAAAGTAAAGCTTCCTTTAGTACCTTCCATGGAAAAAGAAGAAGGAAAGGTTGCTTTAGTATGTCCACTTGGAAAAAATAATATTCTATTTGCACAGCCTTCAGTCAATGAGTACTACAAAGCTACACATAATGTCCAAATGTGAATGCTGACACAAACACAGGGGTTTTCTCAAATAAACAAAGCAAGTTTTGCTTTAGATATGCACTGCATACAGATGGACAGAGGGAGGAACAGGACGAAACACATTTTTTCAGGGTCAGTTAACCATTTATATAGGTACCGAACCACTAGCTCACAAAAGAGAAGGTTTGCTCCTAATCCAGCAGAGAGTACTAGTGTCATTTTTTACTTCACCTGGAAATGCTGTCAAGATGAAAAAGCTGACACAGCATGCACTGGAAGGAGATAGGGATGGGGAACAGCGTCTGCAGTTTAATTCAGTGTCTGGATGCAAAAGTCATCTCTCCTGCTGTTACATGATATACAACTTCTCAAAGCCTTACTTCGTGGAGTGTGACTGAACGGCTACAAGGCGAAAATCTCCGAGATATCCTCTTAATAAACCTCCCACTAGTCACAGGTGCCTGTCCTGCTAGACTGTTGAAAAAGGAGGTGTAACTTTCCTCCTAGGAGTTCCCATGTAGAGGAACGGGGAAGGCCATTGCTGGTGTTTTCCTGCGCCAAAGGGGCTCCTCTGTAAGAGCTGTTGGAGGATGACCCAGGAAAATTAAATGATGTGGCAAGCGAGCACTAGCTCTCTAGACAGTGAACCAAACAACCCCAGGCCCACAGAAATCAGCTCCAAGAGCTGCTGGTTTTGACAGCAAAGGCTGCCCTGTGAAGGAAGGCAAGCACTACTGGTTAAAGTCACAGCTGACTCAAAGTACTTCAGACCTTTTCTTTTAGCTATTTGAAATATTATGTCTAGTATTTTTTCAATATAGTCACTTCCCTGAATGAAACTATTTTGTCCTCACATATCAGGAATAATACTTGTTTTAAACGTGTGTGACTTTTGCATGGTGTTTGGTTTGGTGGGGTTTTTTTAAGCTTTTATTACCACTAATAGTAAATAAACTGAAAATAAAAGTGCAGAGCTAAAAATCATGTTTAGCACTGAAATTTTAGTAGAGCACCCTCTGGTGTCTAATGTATAAGCAATACTCTTTAAATCCCCCTGCAAGGAGTTGTACATGTAATTATAGTATTGAGTATTACAGAAATGAGCGCAAAACTTTTTTCCACTGAATTTTTTCCTTTCAACTACTGTGAAAGGCACAGATATGTTTTCCCAAACTAAATACAAATTCAGATACTAAAAACTCTTAAACACAGAAAGAGAAAAATGCTTATAAACACTTACTGCCTACATGGAGAATTGAATTCAAGAGTCAACTATATCAGTAAAATTAAAGCCAGCTGTATAGGTAGATACCTCAAGAGATAGAGATGCCCTCAGAGTTACAGTAGACCAAATATAGGAACAAGAGGAAATCAACAGGTAAAACATGCATATATTCTTCTAATCCTTTGTTCGTTTAATCTCATTGTCTTAATGGTATGATTTAGGTATGTTTATTTCGCACAGGCTCCATGGTTTTAATCAGACACTCTATGTTAATTATCTAGAAATCCCAAGAGTGACTGTCTGCCACTTTGTCACAGGTATCTTCCATTTAAAAGTACCTGAGTCCTCTCACGTTGGTTCTGCTATTGGAAGGATCAGAGCTGTGGACCCCGATTTTGGGAAAAATGCAGAAATTGAGTACAACATAGTACCAGGAGATGGCGGAAACTTGTTTGACATCACAACAGATGAGAACACCCAGGAAGGAGTCATCAAACTGAAAAAGGTATGTGACCCTGATGGGGTTTTATTGTACCTGTGGTTCAAGTGAGAAACTAGGTAAGAGAGTTACATATTGTGCAATTATAGCTCATAAGTAACACACAGTAGTTTGAATCTTTGTTAGAAAATGTAGTTGTGATCTTAGTGTTGAAAGACGTTGGAGGTTTGTGTTTCATTCATATAAAATCAGGTGTGACTTTTTAGAAATAATGTCAGTTTTAATGGCAGAGGTGTAATTCTTATCTCTATAGAAAGTATAATTTCTCTTTTATGTGAAATTTTCCACCTAAAACAATCAGAGCATGGAATGAAAGAGATGTAGTTTATACTTGAGATAACATATTTAATTCTCACTTATAAGCATTTGATTTTGAAAATTTTGATTTTATGAACCTGTTGTACACTACTGTGGTGAACAGTTTTTACTCAGGCCAGAGGAGTCCCAAATAGTTGCAGTCTCCTAATAGTGTCCCGCATAGCTGGTTATCAGATATTCATGCAAGGGAGCACACTGCATCTCAGCTGTTGATATTGCTTTAGTGTACTAGAATAAGGTCAAAATTAATGAATTTATGAATTTCAAAGTTGGAAAGGTTAAGTCTTGTTTAGAATTTGGTGATTAAAGCACTCAGTAGGAGAGATCCAAATAGTGACTGGCACATTTGACCAATGCTTACCTTCTGAGCCCAGACATGTACTTATACATAAATGATCAGCTTGTTTAGAAGAAAGAAATCTGAACCATAAGAATTCTGGACAAGTGTATTAAGAGAACCTTTAGTTCCAATAAAATGTAGAATTCAGTTAATTAGATTTCCCCCAACACTGACCGTGGATTTATATTTGCATTTTGCTCATTCTAACAGTGAAATTCCTAGTTTCAGCTTCTTGACCAGGGTAAATTATTCATGGGTACCTTAAAGGCCTAGGTCATGTCAAATCACTTACTCCTCTCCTAGTTTTAGTGCCATAAAACGGAAGCTACAATACACCCAGGAAGGAATTTGTCTCTTTGTACTCTTCCAGCCCCCACACTTCTTTTCTGACTAAAAGATTCAGTCTGCTGCTTCCTCTTTATGTCAATTTGTAAACTGTTTTATTTCTAAAAATCATTCTGATCACCTTTTTGCCCTCTGTGCAGAGGAGTCAAAAATAGCTCCATCTGGAACTGTCAGGCTGAGCAGCTGCACACCTCTCTGTATGCACTGCCAGTCGCAAACGGGAACCATTGAAAGATGAATGTTTGAGTATCAAGAGTAGGTTTTTGATAGGATTCAGTTCTCCCTGGATTGGTCCTAAGCCTCAGCTGTGCTGCTTAGTTTTATACATAGCAATAGAATTTCTCCATACTTTTAGTTAAGTGTATATATATATTAGAGTGTATAGGCAAAACATTCCAACTGGCAATGCAGATTCAAACAGCATACATATAATATTTTTTACTGATGAAGAGCATTCATGTATGAATTTGCCTGATAGGAGCACCAGCACAGGCAAAATTCCTGGCAACTTTTGAGAATGCTGTATGGAGAATTATATAATATTTAATTGAACCACTAATTAAAAAAAATTACACCACCTCTTTCCATATCCAGATACTTTAGAGCTGGTCATTCTATTTCATTGCATTTAATTTAGTCTTTTCAGTAACAAGATATGACACATCTGAAAGTTTAGGGCACTTTTACAACAGTAGAACATCAGTCAGTGTTGCCTAACGTGATAGATCTCTTGTCACTGAACAGAGGGGAAAAAATATAATTTTAATCCCTTCTTGATTGTCTTTCTCATAGTGACCTGAGGGCAGTGACAGACTGTGAAGGTCAGGGAATACCAGCTTTGTTCTGTGCAGGAGTGTGGAAAGAAGAGAAGCACAACACACAACATGCAGGTCCTCCAGCAAAGAATGCCTTTATATGGACCCTAAACAATGCCCTTCACAAAACTTTCCTCAGGGTAAAGGTCCTATTCACTGAACTTAAAATGTTACAAGTGTTTTAAGATATTTTGAAATCATCTAAAATCCATCTACCTATATTCCTCACTGGATCCCAGGTTAAAAAAAGCAATCTTAAAGATACTGTTAATTCTACTGTCTTTTCATATCCTTTATGCTTGTAATAATATAAAGGTGTTTTCATGGGTTATAGGTTTTAGATTGTCGTAAGTACTGGCCAGTCACAAATCTGTGCACACCTATTAAAATGCATGCTACTTGTACCGCACGAGCCTGCAACAGCACTATTTATGTGCCTGCAGAGAAGGAATTTTACACTGCATGGTGTACAGAACACTGATTTGACCTTGTGGGATGAGACAAATATTTAAGTTTGGTATGCATTTAAGTCCTTCTTTAAAACAAAGCTGATGATTGACTAGGACTAACACTTTCAATTACGAATTCTAAATAATAAGCAGTCAAAGCACTATTCAAAAGTGCTATGTGCTTTAAAAACAGGTTTGTACTTTTTTCTGTTTCAGAGCATATTCTCATGCTGCAGTAATTCAGCGCTGAGCCGTTTCAAAATCATTTATGACGTTTGCTTTTATTTTTCCTGAATAATTTCTTTTAGCTAGAAACTGTCAGTCACTGCATAGATGCTTTCTTGCTCTGCTTCTCAGACACTCTATGGGCACAAACGGCCACAGCTGGACAAGGTGCACATTGTAAAGGATCTGTCTGATTGCTAATTTATTTTTGTGCTATGATCAAATATAAGCTTGAGTACTTCTACTCATGCTATTTACATATATTGAAAATGAAATAGCTTTTCCTACATTCTGCTGAAGATATCTAAAATGCCATTTAGCACCACTGTGTGGTTAGTACTATAATAGTTTCCTCTCTCTCTCAAAAACAAAAAAAAAAGGAAAATGGTATCAGTTAAAAGAGGGGGAAATGTCTGGTTTGCAGATCGTGCTACACACAATTCTCTATAGGAGAAGGAAATATTTCTGTATTAGGAGCAGAATGACCAATTTCTTCCCTTGTCTGATGCTCTTTAATACAGGGTTTGGGGGGCTTGTATTTATATAGTACCTGTCATCCTACCTGAATGCTTTAGCAAACTACAGGGACCATAAGTTACAAGAAGCAGGGTGACAGAAGGGACTAGCTCCATTGTACCGAAGTGGACTGGCCTCAGGTGGGGCACAGTGTGGTGCTCCTAGGTATGGTGCAGAAAATGTGTCAGTCCCAGGCAAGCTCCTGATTTTACTGAAATGGATAAGAAATCTTGAAACACCATACCCAACAGGAAGGGAAAACAGAAGGATCCAAGCTTCACTGAACATTTGGCAATGAATTTGTTAAAGGTAAGAATGAGTTTATAGGATAAGCCCACTGTGTGCGGAAGTCTCTTAACTGGCCCAGCATGAACTAATCCAGAAATTGAGAAGGGTTCAAGCACCGAGTCTAGCTGACGCATTACTTTACTAATTCGTGCAGAGTGCACTAATCTGTGCAGTGTGTCATTAAAGCCCAGGAAAAAGCTGTTCTAGGCTTTACCTGACATGATCCTACACTGCTGCACTGTGCTGGTGAGCTTCTCCATGTGAGTCAGTGAAAGCTCAGGGAACTTAATTATTGCAAGCTGCGTACCACTGCTAACTGATCAGATGACAAAGGTGTATCCATGAAATCACAGCAGGTCAGGGAGAACATAGCACTGCATGATGAGAAACAGTAACTTTAGTGATGATAAAATAACAGAATCTGGAGGGGATGATGAACAGACCCAGTAGCTGCAGGGAGGTATTTAGAGCATATGCTTCCTTGTAACTACAGGGGCTGTTTTTAAAAAGTCTTTAATTGCAGTCAGTAAGTAGAATTTTGACTGCTGACTAACTTGAGTTGTCTTGCTCATGGGATAGCCTGTGTATATAGCACTGAGACATTGCTGTAGCGTTAAGAGCAGTCTGATAGCATCTGTACACCACAACAGTGAGCATAAGGCAGACTCCTGATGTCCCTCAGCCAGAATTGCGTTACAGCTACCACCTACTTAACTAACAAGACTGTACAGACTGCTCAGCCTGACCTGCTCTTTCATTCTCCAGAGACCTATGATCATAACTCATGAGTTTGTGTGAGTGGGAGTTGTGGTCTTACGTTTTGAGGAGGAAAAGCAGGTGATATTAAGTCCTTTGGTACAGACAGAAAGTAGTGACATGGGTGCAGGCACAATCATAAATGCAATGGCAGCCACAGAGAAGAATGGTGGCAAGAGTGAGGAAGGGGAGATCTTCAGTTTCTTACAGTTTGCAGATACAGCTTTCGCGTTTGGTTTTTCCAGGAATGGTGCGAGACACCTGCAGAACTAGGTAAGGTTTTCTGAGAGCAGCAAACAGTTGAACCACTGACATTGGTCAGCTTCTCCCCTCCTCCAGATGTCAAACATGCATATATTTTTACCACTTCCCCTGAAATCTTGAAACCACTCACTTCAGATTTGGTCAAATCTACAACTCTCGCTGTAGATTTGGCCTATGGATCTCATTTTTTACCACAAGGTCTCATCTCTGTAATTAATTAATGTTCCTAGCTGATCTGGCGCTTACTTTAACAAATCAACCTGCTCTATAATACCAATTATTTCCTTATGCTATTTAAAATCCAGTGCAGAAGTGCAGTTACTGAAATGTGTCAATGCACAGCAAAGAATCTGACAGCGCTATTTTACAAAATACATAGATATTCCAGCCATCTTCAGGGGGAAAGTGTAGCCAGGTTGAGACAGCCATATAGTCAGAGTTGCTCTAGAATTGCACAACGGTAGTATGAAGACAAGCCTAAGTTAGCATGTGCTTCCTCTCAGCCCAGTGTACTGTCGCTATCCATATGTCCCAGGACTTACAGTATCATCCCAAAATATACTTTTTCCATCATTGCAGCTGTGGATCATGAAAGCCTGTATCACAATGCTGTTGTATCTCCTATGTGTGGGTAAAAAGCAGAAATTTCCGGAGATTCCAATCGTGCCTCTTTGTGAAGCAGAACAAACCGACAGGATAGTTTTTTCCCCACCCTTACCATTCTTCTCATCAGAATTCATTATATCTTTCAGTCTATCTTTTTTCTTTCAGTTATTTAATGACTCCCTATATCTATCTAATCTATCTATCTATCCATGTATCTAATATATTGATTTAGTTACAAATACATCTATATAGTAGCATTTCTTAACTTTAACCTTGAATATGGGAAACAGTAATATTTAAAAATATAATTATATCTGAAACAGAGATGTTAATGTGTTTTCCTATTCATGCTAAACAAGTCTGTCTATGGTACTTCTAGAGTTGCAAGATAAAGTGATTTGTCAGCATGTGGTATTTGATTTTGGGATTTGTAGAATGCCTTTGCTGCACACAGCTGTGTATATGCTGATAGTGCTTTACTATGCAACTATATAGAGCAGCTTGTAAACACAACATAGGAAAAGGCAGATAAGAACCAGTAAGGCAGCCAAATACATCTATTCTGTCATTGGTACTTAGAATATCAATTAGAAATACTCTTTTAATTGTTGAATATTTCATAGTTAAAAAGACATTGCCTTAATATTAGTAAAAATGCTGTTTACTCTGGAAACTTTTGCAAAATAAAAACCTTATTCAAACTTAGCTTTCTGAATACAGTTATTTTTTACAGAAGAAATAAATATTTCTACTGGTTATTCATAAAAATAACCAAAATCACTTCTATGAAGTAATTTCATTAAAATCTGCTAAATTGTAAGATGTTTCAGTAACCTTACAGGTTGTGGTTTTTTTCTGTAAGATTCAAATATTCTGCTATGTTTGTATCCTTACCATCATTCCAGGCTTGAAATGAAAATCAGACTGAGCACTGTCATTCATTTATTACGTAACAGTAAAATGTGTTTATAAAAAAAAAAGAAAAAAAAACCAGCTAAAATGTTGTGTAGAACACTCATTTTCTGCATGAATTTTAGTGGTATCTACTGAGAAAAAGAAAAACAAAGAAATGCTATTTGAACATCTTTAAAACTGAAAATCCAAAAGGTTGTGCCTGAGAGCTAGGCAGACATTTCAGACAGACTGCGGGCATATCAGAAAAATGCCAGAATTTGAGACCATCAATAGCTATCTGTATGGCTCAACTGTTCAAAACTGGGAAAACCAGAACTGATCATGAGACCGTAGCATAGGCTTCTCATAAATACAACACATTTAAAAGCGTACTCTTTTTCTGCACAATATATGCACAAAAGCTTTACCATTTGCAACTTTTCCCATCTTTCTGCAGATATTTCAGTTGCAGTTTAGCCTCACTCATATTAAAAGGCAAAATCCTGCTATTTTTTGGGAGTCTGACACTGCTTTTCTCTGACAAGGGCTCAGTGCTTTCAGCCTGTCTCTTCCTATTTTGAGTGCCATCTGTGCTTTGCATTGGCTGCGTATTGTTTAACCTCTAAATGTATTTATCATTTGGGGTTGCTCTGAGGTTACAGTGAGAAAACATTTTCTTTTCTAGGGCTTCAGCTGTCTTTTCGAAAATATACCATAGCATTTGTCCATAATGCTGGAGGAGAGAGAAGTAATGCAGCCACTTCATCCATTTTCTGGGCAGTTGTACAGTAAAATATGCCAGCCTGAGCACACCAATTCACAAAATTGCTTGAAGTCTTATTCCTTTCTGTCCATCCCCAAACACTCTACTCCCCTTGCATCTTAAAAGTTGTGACTGGGCATTGGCCAAGGACCATGATCTGGTGCTGCTGGCTTGAAGAGTAACTCAGTGTAACACAGCCTGCAAAGACCACATGGGTCATGGCTCCTTCCATTAGCACATCTACCTGCAAATATACTCATGTATCACAGGAGCCAGTCTGAACAGTTTAAATGCAATTTGAGAGTTATGAAAGATACATACAAGGCATCAGTTAGAAATACTACTTAATGAGAGCTTAGATTTCTTGCTTTCGCTGTCTTAATAATTTCTCTCTAGCTTAACCCCTCAGACTTTATCCACTGGTTCTTTAAACTTCACGATTTCTCCCCTCAATATATTATTTGAAAACATGTTAACAATTTATATAATTTGCTAGAAAAGAATTTTGTTTGTTTGGGGAGGATTTTTTTGGCAATATATAACAGGGAACTCAAGTAGTTTAGAAACTGAAAAGATAGTGTGATAACAATTTGGATAATGAAGCAGCATGTCCATTTTTAGTGAAGGCAAGAGCTCCAGGTTTCACCCCTGGAGCACAAGTTCTTCCACCCTTAATTCTATCTGCTTCTTCTTAGCTTTAGTTTCTTCTTCTTTCTGTCAATCCAGTCAGAAGATGCGGCTCATACTGAGATTTTTGTCTGCAGGAGGATGGTTGCATGTGGCAGTGGATTGGTTACTAGGACTTGGCTTTCAAGCATGATTATTTCTATGATGTATAGAGTTGGATGGCTCATTTTAAATGCGCAGCTTGGAGAAGACTGCCCACCTAGTCTATTACAATTTCATAAGGACTTAAAATCATTTTGCTAGCTGTTCAGCTAATGTAAGTCAAGGTAACGATTCATTTTAAAGGAACTACATCAATTTACACCAGCCGGTCATCTGGCCAATTATATCCTATTGTGATAACGATAGAAAGTGGCAGAATTTAAATCTCTCCTGGCTGTGACAGATGACTGGAAACACTACAGCAATGATGGCTGGGGTTAAAAAATGACAGGCATTGACATGTTCTTGCTCATACACTTGTGATTCTGCTCTCTTTTCCCGTTAGAAAATTTCCAACTTGCCAATTATAGGCAGAAACCACTAGATGCCAGTGTTACCCAGCCATCAGGAAAAGATTTTGTCAGTAACATTAAAAACAACATGAAACCAATGCAGCTAAACCCTCTCACTTGAAATAAAGCTTCTATGTCTTTTCAGCTAAATAAGGCTGCATTAAGGTTTTTGAGATGATTACTCTCCTAAAACCAAAGGCACTAAATTGATGTACATTGACAGAAAACCATCCCAAAACAAACTGATTGCAGGATGCGTTTCCATCAAAACCCCAGATAGACACACAAAAGCTGCTGTGTTGCTTTCAAGACTGTGTGGATTACACCTAGGATCATAAGGTAGAGACACAGTTTGCATTTTGCCAAGTACCTGCAGCTCAGATATACAGCATGACCAGCGTTTCATTGCTAGACAGACATTTTGCAGGAAAATCTTGGTTCAAATCAAGTTGGAAATCGTATTCCAAGGGTTTGACCCATTGGTATGTATCTGCGTTTTCATATGGGCTCATTTCTAGCATTGTCATGTTCCTCTTAAAGCTTTTCCTGCTAAAAGAAACAAAAAACCTCTATTTAAGGAACTGGATGAGCTAGAGATAGCTGATTGCCTGTGCATGGGAGTTGTAAATGCAAATCTCTGTATCTCTGGCTAACCTGCGTACAGCTCATTGGCAAGAGATGAATCTCGCTCACTTAACTGCAGACATCTACAGTGTAACTGCTTACATCCATGACAGTCATCCTGATTTTTCTGATGTGGAGAAACAGTCATTCCTTGGGTATGATTCATCCGGCCTATTTCAGAAACCAAGTTAGCATGAGTTGGACTGCAAAACAAGCTTAGATGATTCAAGAGCTGAAATTTACACTTGAGGCGTCTTAAGTTATGTCAGGTTAATCCTACCTAAGTGAGTTCACAGTGTTTAATTTTTAGTCAAACCTGATGTTTGCTTTTGTTCTTTCCACAGCCATTAGACTTTGAGACAAAAAAGGCATATACCTTTAAAGTTGAGGCCTCCAATCTCCATCTTGACCATCGATTTCACTCAGTGGGTCCGTTCAAAGATACTGCCACTGTGAAGATAAATGTGTTGGACATGGATGAACCCCCAGTTTTCAGCAAACCTGTGTACACGATGGAGGTTTATGAGGATACGCCTGTGGGGACCATTATAGGTGCAGTGACAGCACAAGATCTCGATGCTGGCAGCAGCTCAGTTAGGTAAGAAAGCTTTTCCTCCTTCAGTAACTCTCAGACAACCCAAAGCCCTGCTGACAGTGAGACTCAGTGGCAAAGAGCTTAGTAAGAAGTTACAAAATTTTCCAAGCCTGTCACTGTAACAGATAACTGATGCCCTGATCTGGTGGGAGGTGTCCCTGCCCATGGCAGGAGGGTTGGAACTAGACGATCTTTAAGGTCTCTTCTAACCCAAACCATTCTATGATTTTGAAAAGAGATGCTAGTTTGGGTGGGTTATGTGGAAGAATACATTAAGTGCTGGCAGCTTATTATCATACAAATTGTCTAAGTTACCGTGCGCTGACCTGACTTCAGAAATGGTGTGCTCACACTAAAGATGTAAAACCACTGCTTTTGCCTGCTGTCTGAGGCTTCCACAAAAGCAGCTCTGAAGTACAGTAGTGAAAAGGAAGGTTGCATATGCTACGTCTGTGTTATACCTCAATGGGTGACATTGAGCACTGCCCTTTTCACAAGAACTACTTACTCTGTCTACCTGGCAAAGAACAAATGCTTTGATAAATAATTGCTCCATCTGTCTTGGCTAAGGCTGTGAGGATGTGAGTCGTGACCAATGTGGCTGCGTTCAGCAGACTTAGGCGCAAGTAAAACCCTGCCAGCAAAACCTCTGATTTACCGGTATAGCTTATTTTCCTGAAATAAAAGGGAGAGGGGAGCTGTTATACAAATGTAATATATTGATTTTGCTGATGTATTTCCAGCCACATTAGAAACTATAAAGTGCAGACATTACACATACTTCCAGTACCAATTCATGCTGGACCTGCCAGATTTCAGGAAAGAATTTTTATTCCCAGACTTTCATGACAAATCTTGCAGACATCATGGAAGTCATCAATATTAAATATTAATGTTTATGAAATGAGACTATGATGGAACGGGAGAATGCCACTAGTGTCTACCGAATGCATACACATTCATTATATGACTACAAATTTAAGTTGGACTTTTTAAAACCATGTTTATTAACTCTGTATTTTGACTCGGTACTTATATCATCAAAATGTACAATAAACATACTAGATGTTAAGTTTTAATAATATGCAAAAATTCAACATGTCACAGTAATTGTTTAGCTCCTGGTTCATTCCCTGTTAATTTTTTGCTTAAAATTGTTACTAGTGTTTTTTTCACTACTTTTTTAAAAATAGAGTGTGCATTTTTTTATCAATCTGTGAAAAATTCTTTCCCTGACAAAACCTTCCCTAATAAAGACTGAAGTGGGAACCTTTTCCTGTGCTGGTAGCATGTGAAAATAACCCCAGTGAAGTCTGTATTCTCTTGAAAACCATACTTTCCTATAACCAGATAGCAAGCCTTTAATCATATTGTTGAGTAGTTTTCATAGGACAGAAAAATCATTTGAATGTATAACCCCTCCTCATTGAGAGTTCTCTATCTCACAAATCCTCCTAGGAGACTCAAGTACTTCAGTTAGTGATCCTACATTTGCAACCATACAAGAAAACTCATCGTCTTACAATAATTTCTCCATACGCTGTGCTCGCTAGCATATTGAATCCTAAGCTCTTTTGTAGTATCCATGTCTAACTTTTTTAACCCTGAAATCAGTACTTGGGTGTCCAAATGTCTATCTACAGTAGAAAAAAAACACAAAACCCCACAAACAAAAAAACAAAACAAACAAGAATATTATAAAATAACCTTACATTTTAGTCTCACTGCTCTACTTGCTGACTCCTTAAACTGACAAACTACAGAAATGCTCCCAGGGTCATTTTTTATGAACTGATTCAGCTGGTTCATGCCCAAGGAGAGACATGAACTCTATCCCAATATTACCAATTTCTCAGAGGGACCCACTCCCACCCAGAATTAAGCCACACATTGAATTTGGAGAGAAATACTTTGCTTTAAGAAGAGGGATGTGTTCCGGTAGGCCAGCTGACATGCTTGGAAGATTAAACTGGAAATGTCTCCCTGCAGCTCTCTTCTAGTTTTGTAAGATCACTTATTTCTATCAATTTTCATGTTTCCGTCCTGAAATCTATTTCTTGGCTCTTGTTTACCTAAGGATATATTTGATTCTCTGTATTCAGCTTGATCTCCAGCTCTTTGAATTTGATGATAAGATTCTTATTAATTTATTGGAGATCTGACAATGCTTTTATGCTCTGGAAGAACACTGTTGTATCCAAATGCTGACTAGTCCAAGCAGAAAAAGAAATTATCTGTAGTTGTTAGTTACTGACGTATTAATATTCAATACTCCGTAAGTTTCATATCCTCTAACTGAAAAAAGAAAAAGTACATGACCAGAAGTTAGAAAAGCATAAATTAGCTTGAAAAAGTTTCATGTGATTACAACCTTTTAATGTGTCTCAACTAATTATGCTCATCCAGCTGTTTGAAATCTGTATTGAGGTAAAGAATGGCTCCATCAATTCCATTGCATTTTAAAGGAAGATTGCGAGCATCTTCTGAGTAAACATGCTCTCTAAACAAACATGGAAAAGCAAGTAATGTTCTTTGAGGCAACAGCCCATACAATTTGCTGGGTGGCACGGTTTCTCTACAAATTCATTCATTTTCTCTGAAATGTTTTCCTAAAGCAGTTTGGCCATTAAGAAGTCCATTACAACAACAACAAAAATCAACAACCTGTCAAACAATAGAGACTGGGATAAAAGACCAATCTGCACTGCACGCAACAGAAGGCAAAACCCTGGAGAACAAAGCAGGCTAGAACAGCTCACATGAAAGGAAGCAGTGCTAGTCACAGCAGCTAAATCCATGTTATCAGACAAAAACTTTTGCTCTGTTGTGTTAGACGTCTCAGGAAGGGGGAGATAACGGCTAAGAATGAAGAGTGGATTCAGCTGTTAGTAAAAGAAAAATATTTTGCCAGAAGCCATTGAAAATGGTGAGGTTTGTTTTTCTTTTTTTCTCCTGTTGCTAGAATCAAGTTTTTGGACATGCCAAAAATTTTAAGAGGTTTGTTTTGTAGGATGATACTTGTTAGAGATGTTGAAACAAAAGTGCACAGAGCACACATTCAGTAAGAAACGGGAAAACAGGCACAAGGAGAAAAGGGGCTGCAGATATTTAACACCTGCAAGGGTGACTGGCTTGGAAGCTGTTTTGGAACATTACCTGAGCACACCTAATTTTCTAACTGTGTTAAATCTGGAGTTTATGTGTCTCAGAAGAGCTGTTTTGCCTATTCCCATTTTATCCATAATGCCACAAGAAATGCTCAGCATAAATGTTAAGATGAAGTCTTATGTACTTTGTGGCCATTAAAAATCCCAAAGCACTTCTGAAAAGAACAGTGATCTCATGTTCTTCTCAGACTCCTCTAGTTTATGATGGTTACAAGCTGTCTGGGAGAAAAAAAAAAAATCATATGTGTTGTACTGTATTACAATGTTTGTAATTTGTAAATATGCGAATGGTTTAAGTAAAGATCCTTGGACTTCTGGTACAAGGAATTTTAGCACTTCCTAAAAATTACTTTGATATGTGTCTACACAGCATGAATGTTATAGGCAGAGCTGTCTAAATAACAAGGAAGTGCAAATGGATGGCAAGACTGAGTTATCTGCAATATTTTATAAAACAGCGAGCTTTATCTAACAGTGTGTGTGAAGTTCCGCAACTTTGCACTGACACCTTTGAAGTTGTCAGATTTCCTTGGAGATGATCTTGTGGCATGAAGCATGAAAGGATTATTGTCCCTGATGTGAATCCCAGATATGACTCCAGTTATAATGGGTTTCATATCCTGTGCCACAACACTGCCCTTCAGATCTTCTCTGCTTGACACGGGAGTTTCGCCTTATGAACTGCAAGAACCACTCAAAGCAGGAAAGCTGTGGGGACCAGGCATTTTCATGTCCAAGTCCAGAATCATGAAATTGTGATACTAAAGAAAGAAACAAAGCCATATGTACCAGTCACAGGCCATTCCTCCCCTCAGCATCTTGGGGACAAGACCATATTCCCTGCATATGTTTCCAAAGGAAAAGCCTTGTTTATTCTCTGAACTAGTTCTCAGTGGTCCAGAAAATCTTATGGATAGCTTCGGTTTTCCCACTGCAGTACTTAATCATGTAAAGATCGAGAAAACACAAATACCTGAATCCTTAAACA
The DNA here is from genome assembly GCF_000703405.1 of Apaloderma vittatum. Classification (NCBI taxonomy): domain Eukaryota; kingdom Metazoa; phylum Chordata; class Aves; order Trogoniformes; family Trogonidae; genus Apaloderma; species Apaloderma vittatum. The sequence goes on from NW_009705311.1 coordinate 33,339, forward strand.
CTTTATCTTAATGTACAAATACAAACAAGATGAATTAAAGTTATATGTGTAAGAGGAAAGCATTTGACCTTCCAATCATGTAAATCTTGTGATTTTTTTTGTGTGCATACATTTTTTGAATTTTCAAATATGCAAAATATATCTTGTGGTTATATACGTACATAGAAAGACTGGGATACCCAGTTCCAGAACCTCAAGCCTCTTCATTTAGTAACAGATCAAGTAATACCTGTTTTTCTGTGTATGGTATCATGCTGGAGAGGAACAAGATGCCAGCTGTTTTTTAGCTGATATGGTGAGTTTTGCACATCTGCTATGTTACCTCCGTTTCTGTCACTCTACTCCATCCCTTGCATTTTACTGGAGTCTCACTCTTTTCAGACCTCTGTTCCACTTTCTGATTTATTGAGGCTAACCAGTTCAAATTTCTGCACCAATACCTCTCAAGTTTGTTCTCTCAGATCTCTTGCTATCTTTTTCAGTCCTCCTACTAGCCCACTGTTTTAATGTATCTCCCTATACTCTAGCAGTATAATACCAGTATCCTATTTCAGTCTTTCTCACACAGCTGTTTTCTGTCTTTTGCCTCCTGAATCGTATCCCGTTAGCTGCATTCATTGGTGTCCTCCTCTACTGCCTTTCTTCTGATGATGACAGACGTATTTTTTGATCTGAGTGGCTTGATATATTTTTTCCTCTTTGTTCCTGTTACTTTGATCTTTTTTTCTAGAACTGTAGAAACTGGGTTTCTATCCCAACATTTCCTCTGAACCCCAAGAGGTATATTTGGCCAACACATTTGCTCTTTCCCCACCAGCCTCCTTAATTTCCAATCTCATTTGGCTCAGTGAGCACTCAGTGACCATGTACACATCAACATCCCCATCCAGCAATGCTGGAAATGATACAGGACAACAAACTGCTGCTTCTTCCTCTTATTTCTCCACAGCTTTCTGACTCTTCCACTGTTTTCTGCTCTGGCTCCTAGACTTTCTCTTCATGACCTCATGAAATCACAGCTTCTATCATCATCTTCCTGTAAGTTTCTCCCCATGTGATCCCATGGACTGCTCTGCCATTCTCTAGGTTTGAATGAGCTGGCCTCTTCCTCAGCAACTGGATGGTTTTAAGGGACTGAACAGAAAGGTGATTTCTCTTCAAATACAAGGCAGAAAAATCTTGATCTTCTGCGTATAAAATGCTTTTCAAAAGGAACTGTTTTCTTGCAGCTTAATGAATTCATGCTCTCAGCAGAGTCACAGCAATTGACTGTATCTCTGCTCTACCTTTACCATGAAGCAAAATGGGTATAACAAATTATTACAGTAATTCCCTTCATAGTAGTTTACTTTAGTATGTTGGCTGAAGAGATCACACATCATTCTTTGGTGGGGAAGGTAAATTTATTGTCACTCATTAGCCCTCTTTTTTTGTCATTCTGGAGCAGATGCAGGCTGCATTTCTGATCTGTGTGAGTTTTTACAGGACTGGCAGGAACACAGAGCAAAGGTGAGTGTTTTCTGGCACAAGTCAGAAAGCCTGCACTAGAGGAAAGTCAGACCTTCCCAAATAAAAGATTGCTAGGATTCATTTGCCATACACAAATCTCCCTAGATCGACTCCTGGAAGCACTTGCAGCATGAAATACTTTTTCCTAAGTCCAGCGAGTCAAAAGCAACTGAAAACAAAGTGTAAAATAGAGCAAGGCCAGTAACCTTTGTTTACAGTCAGTAGTTCATCAACTTACTGTAGCTTGTGAAAAACAGCAAGTGATCTTCAGCTGGCATATGCAATCATATTAAGCTATAAAATGTCAGTCAGGAGTTTAGAATTGAAAGTATGCATTGATCCGAGAAGTTTACGGACTATGGCTTTCAGTGAATGACCTGTTTGTGAGGGAGGTAGATGCTGAAAATCAAGAAGCATGCATTCAGCTACAAGGCAGAAAAGAACAACTTCACAGGAAAAGCTTTCAAATTAATTGAGGATAGCCAAGAAGCCAAAGTGAGGGAAAGGAAAAATATGACCGTAATAGTTATGATTTACCTCAAAACACTTGTACCACCTGGTGAAGTGATTTTACAAAACCAGTTTACATCCCAGAGGCACAAACTGTAATTTTACTTTAGCTCAAATATAGTCTGCCTGATTTTTTATCAAGGGCTCTTATTCCAAATTTCTCCAGCAATGGATTTCACAAGCCTTCTAGAAAGCAACTGTAAGATTAAAACAGAGGTTTCATGGCTGCAGCCATACCACCTCAAGCTGTGAACCTCTCAGGGCCCGGCACTAAGAGAATTATGAAGGGTCAGAACTTAAACCAATATCTAAGAATAACCCATGTGCTACAGGGAAGCGTGTTAGTTGGTTATTGTGCACAGTGGTACATAAAGTCAAACTTGAAACCATCTTCTTAGTATAAAACCAAGCTTCCCAACACTTTTTAGTAAAGACCTTACATGCCTTTCCAGACGAACAACTATTTTAACCATCGCAATGTAGTCAATCCTTTCAATAGCAAACATTGGCTTTACTTACCCATCCTAAAATGCTCAGATCTAAACGCAATCATAAAAAATTATTGCATATAGACTTTGTTATATGCTTTGAGATTTCGGCGGTTTGGGGTATTTTATTATTTTGGGGGGTTTTTTTCTTCCTTTTAGGCTTGTTAATCATCGCAATATAGTCAATCCTTTCAATAGCAAACATTGGCCTGTTAGCAAACATTGGCTTTACTTACCTATCCTAAAATGCTCAGATCTAAACGCAATCATAAAAAATTATTGCATATAGACTTTGTTATATGCTTTGAGATTTCGGCGGTTTGGGGTATTTTATTATTTTGGGGGGTTTTTTTCTTCCTTTTAGGCTTGTTAATGAAGTTTAAACAACAGGAGGGTTGAGACTTCTACAGTTTTGGGGATCTATGTGTTTGTAAGTTTCAGTCATATCTCTAACTGTAGACAAAGAAGATCTCAGATACTTTACTTTTACTATGTCCAGTTCTGGACTTCTCAGTACAGGAGAGGCATGGGCATGCTCAAGAATGTTCAGCAAAGGGCCACAAAGATGCTGAAAGCACTGGAGTATCCCTTCTATGATGAAAGACTGAGAAAAGTGGGTCTGTTCAGCTTGAAGAAGGGAAGGTTCAGTGCAGTCTTAATGCATTATAAATACCTGAAGAGAGGATGCAACAGGACAGAGCCAGGCTCTCTGTTTAGTGGTGCCCGGAGCAGGACCAGAGACAGTGGACACAAAAGATTGAAATGCAGGGAGTTCCCTGTGAACATCAGGAAAAGCTTTAACTGTGAGGATGACAGAGCACTGGCACAGTTTGTCCAGGAAACCTGTGGCAGAGTCTCCTTCCATGGAGATGTTAAAAAAAAACTAGACATGGTCCAGGGCAACTGGCTCTATCTAGCCCTGCTTGAGTATGGGTTTTGGACCAGATGACCTTCAGAGGCTCCCTTCCAACCTCAATCCTTCTGGGATTTCTGTCTTTCTAAGTGTCAAAGTTTAAGGCTGAGCCAGCCACTAAAGTCTGTGAGACACTCTCTCTGATTCCCCTCCACACCCTTCCACAGAAGGATAACAGGAAAACCAAGGAAAGAGACCTTGACATTGAAAAAGAAACTTGAACCAGTTTAATGAAAAAAACCCCAAACATCAACCAACCAAACAAGAAAACCAATACTACTACTAGTAACGAAGATGTCAACCCAAATGCAAATATATACGAGTATGCAAGTATGCTCAAAGATATAAGAGAATATAGTAATATAGAAACCATGCCTTCTGGGTAACAACAAGGTTACGAGCAGAAAAGAAAAGGTCCCAGACTGGACTTGGCAGCAAATAGGAGCACCCAAGCACAGTCCCAATGACAGTTCCAAAAGAAACAGAAAAGGAGCTATGCCCCTCCTACCCAAGGTGGAGGACAGGGGAAGATAACCTGTTCCATCAAATGGTGCTCTTCTGCAGCTTAAAAATATGATAATTGGAACAACAGCAGCACAGAGTGAGATGACAAACATCCACCATCAATCCTCCCATCACAGCAACACTAAGAACCTCAGGTTTCTTCTTTTTGGTGGGCCCTTTTATACTGAGCACCATGGGAAGAAACATTGTGATTGGTCTATTTGGGTAACCTGACCCATCCTCTTCTCCCCACAGGCACAGCTGTCCCCCCTGCCCCACTGTGATTGCCCCCAGTGCCAGGAGCCCCAGAGAGTGTTTGTCCTGAGGCTCTCAAACCAGGGCACTAAGCTGGAACAGAGAGTGTGGCAAACAAAGGTACAGGATTATCTAAGATGTCAAAAAGGAGCAAAGATCATCTAAATACAATGCTGAGGTTTAATGTGTGCAAACACAAGAGACAATAATTAAAAAGACTGCTATCAGCGTTCATATAAATAAGCCTACAGATTTATAGTAACAGGCTATTTTAATCTGAAAATAGTATGGAAGAAACAGCATAAAAATTGCAGCTCAGGTAGGGAGAGAGAAGAACTAATTTTAGAGGCAAATAATGGGACCTGACTTTGCTCAGATCAAACTATCAACATGCAAGGGGGAGCAAGGAGGTGCTTATCCAGCAAATTTTGTCTGGAGCCCTCATGAAATTCATAAAACATTTGAAAAGGTGACTCTATATTTATATTGATCTCTGCAGATTCTGAGTTCATTTATACATGATGCAGAGGACAGAGAGGGAGAGATGAAAAAGGAAAATCCAATGTATCCTGCAATGTCAGAGCTGTTCTGAATAATCTTTAACTTTACGAGTGCTTTAGCAGATCGGCTTCAAAGCAACAATACAGCCTCCAAGTCCTGACTTCAATGTTTCTTCTTGTAGATCGAGCTGACAATCCAAGTGAGTCCCAGCTGACAATCTAAGCAAACGATAAATCGTCTACTGTGTGTGGCAATTTTCTGTAGAATCAGCACAATTGATGTTACTTGCTTTTTCTTTGATTGCCTCAGCATCAGCATTTTACTTTAGCTTTATTCCTGGGGAAAAATATGAGAGATTTGTTCAGATTTTAGTATCCAAAAGATACAGAACAGAGCTAATATTTACATGATGCAAAATCAAAGCAATCTAAGATTACTCTATAGCAGCTATGCTACTTATTGCATTAGCATTTTATCAGGAGACAAAGCATTTCAGGTGGGAACAGAGGCCCAGGAAGTACCTCTCTTTTATCCCGTGTTGTTAGGTCACATGCACCCAAGCACAAAATAAAGTTTCAACTTCAACTGAGGCTGAATAACTAATGGAGTCATCGCATCTGCTTTCCCCTTCTCAGCTTTCTTAAAGGTTGGGGGGCATCCACTGAGACTCATTTGCTCTCTATCTTTGTGTACTCACTCTGCTCATTGCTAGAAATACTGATACACATCCAGACACCCACAGTATGCCCCTTCTCCACCTAAAACCAGCAAAGCAGAAACCCTGCTCTCCTTTTCACTAATCGTGAAATGCGCCCTCCAGTGCCTGGATGCCTCAGTGAATGCTGGTGGCAGGTCCTTCGTGCTGTGGGCAAGATGAAGGTGGCAAAAACCACCCTTTGGCAGCAGGACAACTGTACACCTTTGAAAATCTGGTTGAAAGAGCGTTCACAGCCTATAATATGTGGTGCTGGTGAAGAAAGGGCTTTACTGCTTTCCCACCTTATTAATATTGTCTACTAAGTCTGGAATGAGGGGGTTAAGAAGTCCAACATTCCTCCTACTGCTGCTCAGGCTCCAAACAACTGAGACTTAATTAAACTACAGGACAAAGATTTCCCTCTGCTTGGCTCTTTTGCAGTTCTGCCTGCTCAATGAGGCAGGAAAATTTATGTTAAAACTGAATAAAAACAATGCATTTTCCAAATGACAACAGCTTTTGATAAGATACTCAGCTGGTAATGAGAAATGCAGAGCAGATAATGGAGCTGACTGAGGGGTCCGGTAAGCAAATGAGCAAAACCTTTAAAGGAAGAAAGGGGAGGAAGCACAAGAATTTGTAGACAGGCAGAACTGGCAGTTTGGAAGGCCTGGTAACTGAACTGCAGCACATTTTACTCCCTGTATTGCCTAGCATGTTTTACTAAAATTCTCATGTGAGATTTATAAGGCTTATGAAAAGTTTAACAGCTTCCCTCACTTGACTCTGACCCATCGGTAGAGTCTGGCTATCTGCAGCCACTGCTTCCCTGTTAATTCTGCATAATGGTCAATTTTTCTCTAAAGGAACAAAGCATAATTTGTTTGCGCTGATATTGCTCATTCCAGATCAGATGAACTGCCGACTACTAAGATCACTAATCCTTCATCTTCCCAAATAAAACAGCCATGTATGAAGGACTGTGAACTCAGTCATGTAGTATGCAGAAGATTCAAACTGTGTTATTCGTTCATGTGTAAGTTTGTGTGTTATATAAAAGGCTCGACAATGAGAAGCACAGGACATTTGGACATCTTGAACTCTAACAGCAGCTTTACATCTGTGCTAAGTACCTTCAAAATTCTCTACAAAATCATAAAGAAATATGGCACTTTGAGTGGAATGATGAAGGAATAGTCATTTGGGGGTGTATTTATTTTTAGGTGTGGCAAGTGTGTTGTGGTATAGAATGAAAGACAATTCTGCCACTTAGTTATACAACATTGCCCACACAGGCGTCTTTAATTTTTCCTATCTGTGAATGCTCACCTTGTTGTTTTTCTGTAATTATATGGTAGTAAAGGCACTTAGAGCAAGCTAGACCAACTACATTGGCTGCTCATTTTTTTCATCACATCTGAATATGCAGCCTTGAGACACTGATTTCAAAGCATCACACAAGAGGTAGCTGCCCGTTAATGCAGTTAGTGAAACAGGTTAAGTTAGAAGGCTGCTGAAATCAAACTACCTCTTTATAAACTGGCCCATTTAATTTTAAAAGAAAATTACATTTGAGAGAATGCAGGACTAATACAGATGGGAAGCAGAGAGGGAGGTGAGGGTAGTAGATAATCACTTAACTTGTAAGAGCAGCAGAAGCCCTTCTGTGACTGTGTCTGACTGGGCACTTAGGAGAGATGTTAAGATTTAACAGCAGTAGTTAGAAAGTAGCAAACAGTGGTACTGGCTCCTGTTCACATTTCAGCTAGTTTGCTTTTTTGTTTGTTTGCTGAGTTATTTTTCTTCATTCTTAGTATCCCCCTGGGAAAAAAAAACTAAAGAAAAACGAACAAATAAAACCAAACAACACCAAAATTAATATTGAGATTATGTATCTGCATGGATAGGGCTCTTCTGGGATCAAGCTAGTATCCATGGGATTACCCAAAGGATAAACTCTTGACAGCGGAGCAGTCAAGGTTTCCTTTGATTTGACCTCTAATGCCTCAGCAGCATTCTGCAAATATTCAGCAAAGGTACAGCAAGGTTCTGTACCCATTAAGGGAGGTGGCCTAATAAATTATTTAAACATAAAAAAAAAAGGCAACCTAGCAGAACATCATCTGCCATTTTGGAACATTACCATGTCCTTTACATATTTTGGTTAATGATAGGAAAGTTTTACAGCAAAACTTCAAATGTTATTTTTCTATTATTAGCATTAGAGTTTTCTAATAAGTCTAACAACTCTTACTATGAGTATATCAGATTATGTTTTTATGTAACAGTAGGTAAGTTTGACTGGATTTACTTCCTCCAAACAGAATATCACACTATTAAACCCAAGGTATTAAAACTAGGAGTTCTGCACAAGAGAGATCCTATTTCTTTTCATGATATTAAGAAATTTATCTTTAAAGTCTTTTTATATTAACAGAGTTTTATTCAAGAAAAAGTATTTTTTTATTAAATGTATCTAATATTTTATATCTAATACTTTGTATGCATACAGCACAACAGTTGCTGGGTGTAAAGGGCACTTAAGAAATACAAGGAGTAACACAGGACAACATGAACGATATGCAAAGATTATTGTCTGCTACTGTTAGACAAGTTGCACATTACACCGTATTTCATATCATCATGCTGCACAGAAGACAAAAAGAGAAGGATACTTACTGCTCTTGTATAACCTCATGAGATTACATTTTTAAGTTAACAGAAAACGACAAAGCTCAGAACCAAGGGTAATCTTTAAATCAAATGAAGGTATGAAAAAGAAACTAAAGTAACTTAATACTGATTCAATTGCACCTGCCTTTAAGACTGGAAAGCTAGCCATCCTGTTTAGCCCTAGAAGCAGATAACTCAGATAACTGTATCATTTAGAACAGGAAAATAAAATGCGTTGTTACATCGAATTACACTAGTTTGAACTTAATGAGTTCTCTATGCATGCATGGCTTACAGTGGTCTTGTTTTATTTAAAAAAAAAAAAAATTGCACCTTTAGCAAAACTATGGTAATCACTCCTCAGTCTGAACTAAAATGGAAGATACTTCCAGTAATTAGCAGGAGAGTTCAGCGCTTACATTTGAGAAGAGCAATAAAAAGTATGTATGTATGTACATATGGCGATACGATTTTTTTGAGTTTTACACAATGGTAACTCAGTGAATGGATCATCTTAAGAATTGCAGGAGGAAATTTCCATGGCAGGGCAAGATTTTGGAGGACACAAAATTGTTTGTGTGATTCAACATATTACATTCTCTAACATTTTAATCTCTTTCAGGCTTTAGTTGAAGTCTGAAATTCTTGTTTCTCATTTTAGGAGCGATTTTTCTGTTTCTCTACTTTTTAATAACTACAATCTAAAAAAAATAAACAAACAAACTCTGGTTATATTTTAAAATATTTGGAACTGCACCTTAGAGGAGATTTATAACTGTGGTTATCATGATGATACTGTTTTCTGTTATGTATCAGAGTTTAGCCTTTTACGCAGTCCATCTTTCTATAAATTTCCCTTATTGCACAGTCTCTATTACTTTACCCAGCTTAGTTTTGTAGTATGAAGTGACAGAACTTGTGTCATTCCTCTTGTGTGCAACATAATATACATCACTGCCAGAAAGATTTTGCCGCATAAAATAAATTTTCCCTTTCACAGTTTTGCCACTCCGTTTCTCTGTGTTGAACAAAACAATACCTTTCCTTTCTCAGTGTTTAAAACCTTCAGCTATCTCTAGACCAGTATCATGTCTCTCTTTTTCCATCTCTTACCCAAGCTAAACATATTTTAATTCTATTAATCTTTCCTTATAACTCGGAATACCTAGACCCAAGAGTTTTCCTTGTTTTTCTGTAAAGTCACCTCAATTTGTTGACATCTTTCTAGTGGTGTGATGCCTGGAACAAGATTCTGTTTCAGAGGTGTTATTTTCTTGACAACTAGTTATACGCAGAGATCTATTAATTTCCATCCATAGCACATAGCTATTCTACTCATGAAAATTCCTTTTGACTTTCAGGTAGTCAAATCACACCTAAAGCCTCATCTTTATTCTTCCAGTCCCTCACCCCTTTTGCCACTCATGCTTTAATGTTCCTTTCATCTATTTAATTATATATGTATTGGAATAACAATAAGTAACAATTCCAAAATGAATCTTATTACCTTTCATTTATATTTCTAATCTTTTTAGATTCCTGTCTATTATTTCTGATGTGATTGGTGATATTTAACTGTCCCAAGTTGGCATGAACTCTGAATTTCATTTATCTGCAGTTCAATATTGTAAAAAAATTTAAAGTGAACACAGTTTAAACAATTTAAGGTCATGCAGACAAATAGTAATCTATTGCATTAGAGAAAACTATTGTTTCATCCTCCAGCTTTCTTTGCGACATTTTTCTCCCCTAAACCTAAAGTGTTCTATCTCATTAGGTACCAGATTAAGGAATGTGCAAAGTATGAGTTAAGACAAGTTGAGATATTTTTATAGAGCATCTCTATCAAACAGGTTATTTGTCCTTCTCAAACTAAAACTATTGACAGGAATTTTTGAGGAAATGTTTATTCTGCATAAAGACACAATGATCAGAAGCCATTAACCTTCAAAATCCTAAATTCCCGTTGTGCTGAGCTCATATTGCCACTGCCTTATTTAACTTGAGGATACCTCCTGCAATGAGGTGACAGGTCATTTAATTAAAAAAAAAGAGGAATCATTTAACTCCTTATCTTCGGAAGTCAGACACTTAGCTATTTCTGAGAATCTTGGTCTGCAGCTCTGATATTTTACATGGCACAAAATGTATCCTTCAGTTACAGACAGAAATTACTAGGGTAGCTATCCTTTCCCCCTTGGAAGATCAGCGTTGACTTTGTCCTATGATTGTTGTTGTTCCTACTTCTTCTCATGACCTTTCCCTCTCAAAGTGGAAGTTGTGTGTTCCTGTAAATTCTTTCATTCCCTTAATCATTAAAGATTCATAGTCCAGAGTCACTAATTTTCATATATTAACAATTCATACATATTGCTCATTTGCTTCTTCTCAACAGAACTACTTTCAGTAGCAATTGTCTCAAAGCAGTCAATGTGAAACCTTGCAAGGACATAAAATTAAACTGGTTTCAAGCACCAAAATACACCAACAATTCAGCCTAGACTGAGAAAGTCGCCTTTGGTTCAGTTAACTGAGTTGCCTAAATCAAGACCTACATCATAACCGGCTCCTCAGGTGCCTGCAGGGTGACACAAGCACTCTCAGAGGCGCACTAGTCCATCCGAGAGCTGTAGGCATCTCCTCCTACCACCACTGACCAGCCACAGGAGCTTTCCAGAGCAGCTGGGTGAGGGTGCTGTGCTTGGAAGATCAGAAGGGAATGACGATGCAGCAGAAGAGCACCTTCAGTGAAATTAAACTTAAAAAGAGACCAGGCAGTCAAGAAACTACAGAAAATCAAAAGAAGGATCTTTCCTCTTTCTAATAGGTTCAGTTACAAGGAAGGACATTAAGTACATAATTGAAGTTGGAAAAAAAAAATGTGGGTTGAAAAAGCATAGTTGAAAGCCTAGTTTCTCTTAGAAATTAGACTTCTTTTTATCCCATCATGTCAGGAATTTTCTTACATCTGAAATGCTTCATTCCAGTGATTGGATTTGACAAGCTGTAGTTGGAGTAATAAGGTGCTTTCTAAACTGGAGTTGGCAGCCAAATCATTCAGACTGTACACAGAAGATCTGTGGTTTGGGTTTTCTTAGATTCACCATGTGGGAATACTTAAGGGACACAATAAAAATTGATACCCTGACAAGAATATTTGTCCTGATGTAGGACACATGACGCAGGACAATTCTGTAGCAAATTTAAATGAATGTTTCCGCTCTCTTTTGGGTTTTTTTCTTTGTTTTGTTTTGGTTTGGTTTGGTTTTTGGGGTTTTTTTTAATTCTTTTAGGAGGCTGGTTGCAATTACTGTTCCTGATTTGTGGAACAATAAAACACAGAGAAAGCCAGTCATTAAATATGTTTCTGCTCACTGAATTGGATGATTCCTTTTCAATTTACTCCATCATTTTTCCCTTCCTTTACTCCATCAGATGATTTTCTCGATGCACACTGTTGCAGCAGGAGCAAGTCTGGTCTGAGTGCCTTTCGCTTAGCAGCATCTCTAGGCGTATGATCCTCCCCTCCCCTGCTTAATACAGAACTAGTCACAGAGGGTGTAGAGGAATATCTTTTCTTCACTATTCCTTTCAGCATCATGGACAGTTCAGAGCTCTTTCGCTCATGCTGGCCATCCGTGCACCATACCTATTGTCTATGTTTTAGCCCTTTTTAAGGTTGATCCTTTGGAGTTTTACTTCTGTGGCACTTGGCCTTAATCCTCCCAGTCTAGCTTTAAAGCAATCTTCTCTTCCTCTACACTTATATATGTCTTGTTCATTTCATGGATTGAATTACAGGGCTGTAATATCATCAACAAGCTTTTGAATTTGCATATTCCATTTCAGATGGTCTGAGTTTAACCACATTACCAAGTGCTCCATCTCTTCCTCTTTAGGGTACACTATCAGAAAGAAAGCTTCCTGGAAACAGCTTCATTTTTTTTTCTCTGGATTCCTAAGTCCCTTCCTGTGTCTCGGAGGCAGTGATATGGCAGAGCTACACAAGACTGTTCCTGCTTGTGCTCTTACTTCTTAGGAGGTATGGGTGTATACGGGCAAAGTATTGCAACTCTACTCCTTTAATTAGTCTCTGAGACCTTTTGGTCTAAAATGATGTCAAAGCAGTTAATGTGAGACCTGGATGCTGCTTTTCAGCATGGATGGACGTAGCTGTCAACTACATGAGTACAAGCAAGGATAAATACACTGGAGTGCCTCTGGGCTAGGAACACACAAAAGAGCACTTAGACCTTGATATGACCCAGGTTTCACCATGCCAGCATTGTGCAACTAGCGATTTTTTTTCTAGTACCTCTTGATTCTCTCTTACCTTCTCTACATTGATGACATCCTTTTCAAAAGACACATGAGAGTGCTCCCATTACAAGAACAATCCCATGCTAGAACAATCCGAGCAACCACAACCACCTCATAAGAAGGTGTCCCTATGTTCTTGAAAAGCATAGAACAAAATACTCAGTCCAGTACTTTGCAAGAGTCCTTCTTTGAAGGCAGTAAAACCCTATCAAGAAAACAACAAATCACTGGAGAAATCAATTGAAAAGTAATGGAGAAAACAATAAATTAAGAAAACCAATCAATCATTACAGAAGCTGATTGATACACTGTCCAAGAAGGAAGACACTTGAGTGGACCCGCACTGATGCTGTTAGAAGACATGCCTCTGCAAGATCAGCTAGAAACTATTGCAACATGTCACGAAATGACTTGTGGATTTTCCTGTGTGGGTGTGGAGATAACATGAGAAGGTGGGATGGAAAGCCTACTTCTGCTTTACAGGCACGTGTATCCGAATTATGAAACACAAATAGAAGACAAGAATTTGCCACTAGAAGGAATAATCAAAACGTAAATGGGGGGAATGTAAATGTAGTTAATATCAATCCTGTAAATCAGGTAAATCTGAGGAAGCATGTGTGTATACAAAATGCAATGGAGATTTGAATATGAAACCATAACAGTACAGGTTATTAATTTTCAGGGTAAAACTAGCAAGACTAGAATACTCAGCTGAATTTTGGAAAACAGGAAAAAAAAGGTTATTACCTTGTAAAGGACCTTGTAACTTTCTCCTAAACTCCTACTTTTTGAGCTAAATCCAAGCCACAATATGCCTTCCTCTGCAAGTTTGGGAACAGGTGATGAAACCCCCAGCAAGGTCCAATGTATGGGACACACTCAGCATTGTGTTTAAGCATCAATTAAAAAAAAAAAAAGAAAAAAGATGCTAAGTTATCACATGCTGTTATACGATTCCTGTGTTGCACTGTGTCACCACTGCTGTCACTATCAAGACAGAACAACAAAGAAAGGCTTTGGCAAGGTTTATAAACTTTTGGTGAGGATGGACCCCCCACTTTTCCCACGGCCATCCATGCTAGGTAAGGGAAGTTTTCCCCTCCGCATTTTTAAGACCAAAAAATACATCCCAAGTCCTGAGCTTCAGAACATCCTTAACATCTTGCCACCTCCCATCTATCCTGAGCACGTTGTCATGCATGTTTCCATAGCAGCAGCAGGACAGCTGTCCAGTTCTTTTATTCATGGTATAACAGTCTGAAGCAACTACAGTTGTCTGCTTGACAGCTCAGAGTTCCTGTTATCCTCACAAGGGTGATCTGCTGTCACTCATGTATTCAACAGCGCTCCATCAAGCACTCTGCTATCTTCTGTGCTGCAGCTAGAGTCCACACACTCTTCTCCATTGTCCTCTGCTCTTTGAAAGAATATGAGCCCTCTTTCAGGGGAGTGCTTTGTGAGACCCCCATGAGCTACACGCACATCCTCACCATTTAGCCAGGTTGAATGCAAATTATTCTTGGAGCTCCTAAGCTCCCTGTATGTCTTTCTGAGCACTCTGGATGAGAGTCCTGCAGACTTGACTCTTACCACGTCATAAACTAAATACTTTCATTCTGTCTATTCTATCCTACTTGATGTACAAATATAACTATTCTTGAGAAGAGTGAGACAACGCTGGCAAAGACATATCCACCTGCAATTATCCCACATACCCCCTGCCTTCAATAATATCATCTGAAGTATCTTCCCAGTCCTCTATTGGGAAGAATATTCAGTGAAACATGTAGTTCAAAGTCTCTTCCCTATCAGTGAATATGAACTATATATCAATATCCTGGTGCTCAATATCCTCAGAGCTGCCAGACAGGCCTGTTTGGGTGCTTCTGAAAAATAATACTGCTGTGTCCTATGTCAAAAAGTAAGTTGTCCCTAACTTTTCAAGGAGGGATCTGCATCTTGGGATTAGTGCAGTTACCCATGACCTGTTTTGCGGGTACTCTGAGCAGTCAAACAAACCAACTCCAGTTCCTTCAAACTGCCAGATCATGACTAGAAGATCTAGACAGCTGTCCTAATAGCAGGATTTCAAGAGTGTTCCTCTTTGTGTCACAATCTAACAAGAAATGTCAGGCTTTATGTCCTAGATACCTGGACTTATCTATGGAAAGTTACCGATTTTCTGATTGGAGAACCTTTTCCCCCTTCTTCTATTCTTGAAAGCTTTTTTTTTTCCAAGTAAAAGACAGAGCTTAGGCAATAAAATTGGCTTTAGACATAGACTAACTGTTGCTGTGCTGCTTACAAAGAACCTCACATTGAGCATCAGACGGTATGAAAGGGTACTTTTGGACTGTAAAAGGAAAGTACATTTCTTTTACATTTCATTTGGGCTTCCCCAAAAAGTGGCCTCAGTTTGGGATATCCCAAAAGTTCCCATTCAAAAAACAGCCAGATGGGGTCCCATTCACTCTTTTGCTAAGCTTTACAGATTTACTGAACTGTCTGGGAGCAATACTACCTCTGAAAGGGCTGTCTGTAAGAGAATATTCTGCCAGATATGTTTTTCTGGGTATGGCATATGGATAACCAAGGAAAGGGAGAAGAAAGGCTGCTTGTTTGCAGTTTGTCCTGTATATATTGTAGGCAATGTATCTCTAACATTTACAGAATCATAAAACATGTTGGCTTTAGAAAGGACCTTTAGAGGTTATCTAGTTCAAACTCCCTGCGGTGAGCAGGGACATCTTTAACTACATCAGGTTACTCAGAGCCCCATCAAGCCTGACCTTGAATGTTTCCAGGGATAGGGCCTCCACCACCACTCTGGGCAATTTGTTACTGATTCTCCAGATACAACTAGCCCTTTCAAGCACCTTATCTTTGACCAGGAGGATTGATAAAAATACTAGTTGTACTCCAGATCTCTTCACTGCTCCTCCCAGAACTCTGCAGTCCTTCTGGATGGTTTTCAAACTCCTCCTGTAATATCATTGGTGCCCACATGAAACAACAACAGCAGGTAATAGTGGGCTGGTCAAGGCTTGTTAGTCTATCAGTGTGTCGCAGAGGCACCCACAAAAACAGACAGGGCAGCCACAAAACCCCAAAATTCCTTCTAACTCAAAAACCACCACACGCACCAATAGACAAAGTATATTACAGATTTGGATGCAAGTTGGGAGTTATCACTACCCAACTGAATTTAGGAATTCATGACTATTCCTCTAGAAATATGACCAAAAATGTGCACACACTCATTCAATAAAAGGGGAAAAAAACCCTCTCCCTTAAGGGTACCCAGCAAATCACTCACCCACAGTAGGGCAAGGGCTCTCTCAAGGATATCCAAAATTCACGCTTTTGGGGGATAGTGAGCACTCTCAATCCTGGGAAGTCTCCTTGGACGGTGTCCTGATCCAAGGGGAGGAAGCGTCCCCAACTGCAGACCTGCTACTCTGAGGAGGACTGACTCAAATTGGCTTGCTGGTGCAGCCTCGTCTATAGCTGAGTCAAGTCTGGCTGTGGGCAATTTCCAATTAGCCCAGGAGTCAGTGCACAAAAAAACACGGTAAACAAAGTCATCAGGCCTCAATGGCCGTCATCAGGCCTCAATGGCCATAATCAGGCCTCAATGCCTGTCCTTGCCAGGTCCTTGGAGTAGGTCTGTTATCAAATCTTTTGCAGGGCCTGGTCTCCAGTCTTTTGCAAATTCTGTTGTCTGGGAGGATGCAACTGCCACAAGATGACATCCCTGACACAAGCGCCTGCAAGCAGGCCACCTCTCTAGAGGGCACATTAGGTCAGCACATGGGTATCTTCATTCCTCTCAGAATGAGTCACCTACTATTATCACCCATGACCTTATATAAGGAGCAAACTGAGCTGCCTTGCTTGGCTTCAGTGTCTCCCCTGCTGTGACAGGTCCCTCCTCGTTGATCTGCAGGACAGCAGAATGGTTCTGCAAGGGCACTTCAGGGGAAGCCTCTGCCTCCTGCAGGTCCTTGCTCTCATAAGCCTCCACTCTTCTGCTTTTATTGCTCCCTTTCCCTTCTATGTGTGCTGGTGTGGGAGCTTCTAGCTGCTCGGATGGCTTTTTCTGTGGTGTGTGGGCTTACTGCAGACTGTCCAGCTGTTTGTCTGTGGGCTGTGGGTGCACTGCAGACTGCCTGGAACCAGCGAACTAACTCTGTCTCACCTTCCTGATGCCGTCTTCTCAGTCTCCTGCAGCTCAGCCACCTGGGCACACCTCGTGCATTCAGGCCTGCCACCTGCTCTCACCCCAGGAGAAAGATCTCAGCCCTTCCCACAGCCCCTGGCCTGCACAGCAGCCTCTCCCTTCAGCAGCTCTGCCTGGGCATGGGCATCAGCCATGGCAGGGACAGCTGATGGAGATTCCCCGGCCAGAGCTGCA
>NW_009705311.1:50166-62137 GCF_000703405.1 Apaloderma vittatum
TGGTCCCAGGACAGCGCCCGGTTGCTGGGCTACAAGCACTTCGCACCTCTCAGCTTACTCAGAGAAACACCGACCTCACCCTTGGCCTTCGCCTGGCACCTCTTCTAGGTGCATGTGGGTCACCATTGCCCTGGCAATGCCCCGGAGTCGTTATCACCCCCCACCAGAGCCAGCGGCTCCCAGCCTGTCCTGCCACCACTCCGGTGTCTGGAAGAGCAACTGTGCATTGGGACCGGCCGCTCTGGAGCTGCTCCCCTCAGCTCCTGACCCATGGCCTCCTGCTCCTCTCGCCTCTGCTCTAATCACATATATATGCTGCTTGGGAGGAGAGGAGCTGAAATGGCTGGCTGTTCCGTGTCTAATTTTACCATGTGTGCAGCACACGGAGAAGGAAGGCCAGGACTTGTTTAAAGTTAATGAAAAAAAAAAAAAAAGCTGGTATAATAGCTTCCACAGCTGAAGACAATGACTTTGGGAGAACTGCTACTGTTCTGTTTTTATCGAGCTGTTCAATCCCCATGGATCCCACTTCCACGGAAGCCAAGAGGAATTCTGCCACTAACACCAGCAGGAGCAGTGCCAGTGCCGCTGCAGTGCTCTCTGTGGGCTTTGATCCTGCTGATGTTTAGGAGCAGGCAGACTGGGCTCCTGCATGAAGTTAATCACCTTTGTGAATGCTTGCAGATAGACTCTCTGATTCGGATCCTACAAATATTGGTGCTTGAACTCTGCTTCAAATGTGTTAAAAACTGAAGGTGTTTTCTGTAGTTTCGAAGCCTCCTGGAGAAAGAGGCTGTCACCTACACTGTGCTTTGAATTATGTCCTGCGCTTTCTTCATCGGCTCATGCTGCCATGTGTAGGGTGCTTAGACAAAGTTAATCTTCCTAAGAGGAAGGATAAGCAAAGTTACTTTCTTGTGCTTTGATCCCACTTATTTGTGTGTGGCTGCATATTTAGTTCTGGAAGAAATTGTAATCAATTAAGTATGCAAAGCCTGAAAGAGAATTTTACTGTTCCTGAAAGAGTATCTCAGTATAATTGTATTTCTAATAAATGGCTTATATATTTTTCATAATTTTTATATCAACCAGCCTTTGAACAACGTGATTGAAATTACAAATATGGGTAGACAATATTCTCATATTCAAGAAAATATGCCTGCTCAGCTGTGTTAAAGGATACATGCTGCCTATAGCACATAATTTCTCAGGCTTTTCAGACAAAGCAGTGAACTAGTAATGATGCCTGTCAATTGATGAAATAACCTATTTCATCTACAGACAGGATTTTCTTGTGACTTTGATTAAACAAAACGTCTCCAAAGAAGCATGGTATCTTATTTGTGATTTTTTTTTACTATTCAAGTCTCCCTGAGCTATTGGTGTTGTCAAATCCTGAGCTGATGCTTTCTTTGGGAATATGCTATACAGCCCTTTCTACCATCACTTCCTGCCACAGCAGTAAACACAGTGTTTATCATTACACTCCCTATTTTTTCCATAACTCATACTAATCAGAGAAGGAAATACTAGCTTTTGTTCTTATTCTTACTGGCTTGCATGCAATGAGGTGTCATAGGAATGGTCCTCTGGCCTTTATGATCTCCTAAATATACTTCTTGTTGAGTGCCATTTTGTTTTAATTACCAGCTGCTCACTAAAGGCTTTCTCAATTTCATCCTGACTGGTTTTTTTTCAGAAATGTCATCAAGGTATGAAAGACTGACAA
The DNA here is from genome assembly GCF_000703405.1 of Apaloderma vittatum. Classification (NCBI taxonomy): domain Eukaryota; kingdom Metazoa; phylum Chordata; class Aves; order Trogoniformes; family Trogonidae; genus Apaloderma; species Apaloderma vittatum. The sequence goes on from NW_009705311.1 coordinate 51,896, forward strand.
TCAAAAGGAAATTAGTAGCTGGTGGCACTGTGTCAGAAAAGGTGTTTTTCTGTTATGACTACAAACAGTAGCATCCAATGTGAAAATAGACTTTCAAATTAATTAGCATTTAAGGGAAATGGGTTTGGAATAATTATCTCATTGCTTTTAAACAGCTATGTTTACAAGTGCTTCTCTGCTTTCTGTTAAGTCCTTGCTAGGGAAAAATAGCAAATAAGAACACATTTCGAGTTTTGCATCTGTTCTGTGTTTGTACTTCTTAACAAACATAGGCTCAGAAGATTAAAAAGCAATGGTATTGCCCTGTTCCTCACAGCTCCAGTGAAAGTTGCCAATTCTTCCCAAAGGCAAAGAGCTTTTTATTGCTCCCATGTATGTGGGGGAATAAGCACACTGTGCTTTGCCAACATCCCTTATGTGAGAGACCTCTAAGCAGACTGTGCCAACAGCCCATGTACGTCCACTAGGACACCTCTTTGCAAGCCCAGCGAGGCTACTTCTAGCCTACTGCAGCTAAAAATGGATGTAAAGAGACCAGATCTGATCCATTCTTCATCGCTATTCAGACCTTAGGCACTATTTCACATATCTTTTCTCTTTTTCCCTCTAAGCCTATCTAGTTCTTTCAAAAATGACTGGTATAAGTGTTCAGGGTCACAGAAGCTGTGCATCAACCTCTAGGGAGCAAAAAGTTTTCAAATAATCTGAGCACCAGAAGTACTAAATCTTTTATTATATCCCATTTTCCCTTGAGCATTCAAGCTCTGCAAAGAAGAAATAAACAAATCGTTCTTTATTGTCTTCTTCCTGCGAAGATGGTTGTAGCTGGGAAGAGAAAAATAACAAAACTTGAGCCAGCTAGAGTGCTGTTACGATAAATCAGTAATTTTTGCACATTTGCATCTACTTTGCTTAATATTTTTCACATACAGGTACTTCATCGATTGGAAGAATGATGTGGACAGCTACTTTACAATAGATGCTACTGAAGGAACCATTGCTACTAACGAATTACTGGACAGAGAAAGCACAGCACAGTACAATTTCTCTGTAATTGCAAGTAAAGTTAGTAAGTATGACACAAACTGAACTAATATGTTAATGTGGTATTTTTTTCAGAATGTAATGCTCAGACATAAATATACAGTGAAGAGTGCACGTATTGCCAGGAGATTATTTAAAAAAGCTCAGTAGATCTCATTTTGTCAGACTCAATGTGAGGCTAAGTGTAATATTCCAACAGCCCTGTAAAGTAACATTTTTCTAGTAGCCCTCATGTAGGCACAGTTCCCTCAGAACCTGGAAAACATTTTGTCAGCACAAAGAGCATGGGGAGCTGCATGGAGGCCTTCCAATTCTTATTTCTGATTTTGTAATTCACGCCATATGAAATAAGGTTAGTCAAATAACATGTCTATCATTCTGATTTCCGAAGGCAGAAAAATGTAAAAGACTTACTCAATTCTCGAACAAGAAGTACACTAAAATTGAGTTAAGACTGAAGGCCCTAAATGAATCAATCTTTGTGCTGCATCTCTGCTCTTGTGTTTTCTCTCTGCCCAAGACTTGATGCCTAACCACTTGTTTTCTTTTCCTATGTATGATTTGTGATGTTTGGGTTTTTTTTAATATTCATTGTCTTTGTGTCTTCTACTGTATAGCTTTTTTTTTTCCTACAAGAACTGTATTATGTAGCTGCAGCTTTCTTCATTGCCTTCCTTCTCCCTAGCATTCCTCCCTTCATGACCCTGTCAAACTGAAACTCTCATAAGCATATACCACCTTTGGAACACAAGTCTTTTGGTCACTTAGCAGTTGTATAAAGGCCACAGAAGTCTTCCTGTTGACATCAACAGGCTGTAGAAGCGAACCCCCTTTCTTATTCATTCTGTATTGTTTATCTGTCCAGAAATACAAGTTTCTAAAGCAAAGAATATATTTTCCTCAATGTATTTCTTGACACTAGGTCTTCAAAAAGCAATACATGCTTACTAACTGGAAGATTTTGGAAGCAGAGATGGTACACATTATCTAAAATGAAGAGATAAATTCCCAGTTGTAACATCACAGAAAGAACCGTGGGCTGCAAAAAGAACCTGCAAATATGACAATGTGTGCAAATTTACAGAAATTCTAGAAGAACTGTAATTTGTTTCCAGAGAAACTGAAAGGCAGGGAGATACAGAGGGGAGATCTCGTGATGGTCTATGTTTCAGTAAAGCTTAACTATTTGTATTTATTGGTGGCCAAAGAATATTTTAGATTTATAATTTTTTTTCAGCAGCAAGTTTCAGTTTCAGTAAACTTGACGTGAATCTGTTAATTATTCCTGAAAGTAATTAAAGGTAGCCAAACCCTCCAAGTTTACTTGTCTATGCACCTTCCTAGCACGTATACAGTAATAGCATGTTTATGTAGAGCTGTAGCAGGTAGACTGTATTAGGAAATTCCCAGTTTTAATAATTGCCTGGTTAAGACTACCTCCAGCTAAGACATAATGGTGATTCATTTCAGCATACCTCAAAATATCTATCTATAGCATTAAAACCAATTGCCATACCTGTGCTATGCCAGTAATTGGCAATATTTTGTGGGATTTGAGGCATACTGTCAAAACGTGCAGTTGTCTGACTAAGAGCTAGCACAGAAATAAAGCCTGAGGTTTGAGGGATGGCATACTGCACACAACCAAAAAAGGTTAGAGAGAAGAGGATATCTGAAGAGAGGGAAAAATTGCTATATTTGGAGAGTTTCTGCTATAAATAACAAATGCCACTAGTTCAGTGCTGTCACAGAAACACTGAAACTGCCATCTCTTTTTTGAGAAAAAGTGCAGTGAACAGGGACTTGATATAAGTATCTAATGAAAGTGGCCTGGTATTGCAATTAGTTGCAATTAGTTGCAACTTATTATTGCAACTAGTTATTGCAATTAGTTGCATAAACTTGCCTCAGGAATGGACACTATAGTTACCTCAGCATTCTCAGTTCTCCATGACCTCATCACTTTTAAATAGACAGACACCAAAACCGAACTAGTATAGTAATATTAAACTGTTACTTAAAATCACCTTATTTCTAAAATAAGTATTTTGCTTTCTCACTGTGAGAGAACAAAAAAATAAAAAAAAGAAACCACCACCTTTTACACGATTCTTATGGTCATTCTGCAAATTATCTTTTCTTGAACAGGCTGATTATAAAAAAATCACCAGCTTTATCCCCATCAAGTCACAGAGAACAATAAACAAAACCAGTTTTGCCGTCATTCCCGTAAATGTGGAAAATCATGCCAAGGTCATGAGCAGGTTGCATGGACTCCCTGCCTGTGCCATACCCCTGGGGCCTTCTAAGTGATTGTTCCCCTTTGTTCTTCAGTAGCTCCAAAGTGAAACACTGTACAAGTCACAGATGATGCTTGTGACACAATTCTTCTCACAGCCAGTGAAGTCTTGAAGTAATATTATGACTTTTGAGCAATCAAGTTATCTTTCAAACAATGGCATAAATGGCATGCAGTTTAGATAGCTAAATAGAGCAGAAAACAATTGATAAATGTAAATGTAGATATGGATGTACCATTTAGACTTTTCGTACACATTGATATATCTGTTACAAGTTGATAAATCTATTATTAGCACTAAGGCATCACATGTAATTTTTAAAGGAATGCATATCAAAAAATGTGGCAGGATTACCTTGTATTTATTAAAATAACCTTTGCTGATATTGCCTATGGGAGTTAAAAATAATCTTGTTCAAAATCTTGGTTGTTTGGGAATTTGTAAATGGTTTATGTTCAATGTCCTCATTCTGCACTTATTTGACTGAGATAATTTCCTAAACTCCAGGTCCTGCCCCTTCATCCTTGCTTGTACCAGACATAGTACAGGTGGTCACCTTGAAGAGAGACAGAACTTGAACTCTTAGCAAACAGTTCATTATGAAATCTGCTTGTCCTATGCACACTTGTATCAACTTGTACACTCACAGCCAGGGAATTGTCCAGCAATAACACAATATTTCTTATAAATGGACATTAGTTGCTGGTGCCACATAGGGAACCAGGATAAGTGAAGTTATTCTGCTCAAGTTATGAAATGACCAACTCCGACCATGCATCATTACACTGTGATCTTTATTTCTAACCCTGAAAAAATTCCAAACATCTGATCTAAACACTGTCTGGGAATCTGTATCCAAACAGCAGCATGACTGACTCTTGAGAACATCTCAGAAGTGTACCCAGCATGGAGTGATGAATAGCCTACTGTCATATTTAACACAAGACACCATAACTTTATTCTCACCTCTGTTAAAGAAGCCTGTCCCAAAGTAGAGATCTTTTTAAGTGAGAGGTGGATGATTGTGTGCTGACACAGAGATGATGACACAGGCATGAAGGCAGCTGATGCAGAAGGTCCCTTGCCCATCTGTGGAAATAAAAAAAAAAAAAAATCAGCCTTGATATAGAATGAAATGCATGAGCAGGGAAAGAATGCTTCAGACTCACATTTTTTCCCCTATTTAATTTCCCAAATTCTTCAGACTTTTCATTCCCTGACTATATTTCATTGCAGTTTTAATTTTTCTTTGAGTAAATTAGCACCCTAGTGGCTTCCATGGTTGCTCTTCCTGAACATTTCCGATCCCACAGACTCTATCCAAACTAATAAATGAAACATAGTTTGCATTTGTTTCAAGCACAAAGGCCAGCTGGCACTTTCTATGACATTAGATGCTCTCACCTTCCAAATAGGGTGTCCACAGGTAAATCTATTATTTGAGAATCATCCTTTGATCATACTAACTCCCAGCACATGCATATGAATTGTCCACAAGACCACTGGTCTCCCCAGGCCAAAACAGTGCCAAGGGCTGCTGTAGGAGTATAATAGTAAAAAAAAAAAATAATAAAAAAATCACAGTCCAGTGCTCAAAAAGTTCCCCCAATATGCTGCTTAACTGCCTAGTATGGACATGGTTTTTGTATCTTGCAAAAGAGAAAATAGATCAGATGGATAAAATCTTATTTCTGCTTTTCCATCCTCATGGCACTAGTTAAGGTTGAAAATAAATTTAAAGTAATAATTTTTCCTGTCAAGCCATCTTCTTAACTCGTCTAAGTCTAGGCCCAAATTCTGTGAATGCTAAAGAAACCTCAGCTTATATCTCAAGATGGGGTTTATCTTCTCCTGAATAGGGTAACTGGGATTAAAGAATCACCAGTTCTCCTCAGTATTTGTTTTCTCAGATATCTTGGATTTCACAAGTTCATTACTCAAAGTATTTTACATATTTTCTACTATTGTAATGTCCTTCAACCATAAAGATGTAAACTGATGATGGTACTCAAGCAAGAGATGGAAGTAGGGTTGTCACTGTCTTACAGACAGGAAAACTGAGGAAGGAAGAAGCTAATTAATTTGCCTGAATCTTAGAGGCAGAATTGAAACCTGAAATCAGTTTCTTAATTCGTAGGCTAATGATTAAACCAAATTGTTTTCTCATCTGTGTAATCTGGGTTTAAAAGGCATGAGCAGATGTTTTCAGTGACTCACTCACTGATAGCAGCATGAACGTCACTACTGTGCCCAGAGGGCTTGAAAAGATTTGATTTTGAGACAAACGGCAAACAAAACAAAACCAAAGAAAATTGAAGTCAAGTCTGCAAAGTGGTATTTGAAAAACAATTCTTCATCCCCATGCACATCGAGTATTACAGGTCCATGTAATTCCATATGAATTCAAAGCTGTACACAATCTTCTTGCAGTCTTCCTTTATATACAGGAGTAGCTAAACTTGTATCAGTGCAAATCAGAAAGAAAACAAATCATATAAATAAAGTGAAATCCAGAAGTAATTACATTTTATGCTGCAGTAATTCTGTTTACTTTTGTATTTGATTTTTGCTGACCATTTATGCAAGGTTAAATTCTACCTTGCTAAAATACTTAGGCAGAAAAGATTTTAGCCTCTAATATAGCTTTCAAAGAATCATAGAAAATAAATCACAAACCATCAGTGAAAAATAAATGTGGAAATTATACTAATATTCCTGTATATTTCAAAAGCATGCTATCCTATTGTGATTTTGAGGGAGGGCAAAATGTCAAATTCCTTTGTTCTTTATAAAAATATACACTCCCATAATATGTACACTATTCTAAAAAGTTGAAAAAATAATTCATGTGGTATATATGAAAAAATGTAGCTTAAAAGGACTTTTTATAGAAACCAATATGTTTAGTAGAAATTATCAAAATCAGCTAGTATCTCCCACGTACATGATGCGTGATTTTTGAATACATTCTTTTACTGGAAGGGCATTCTTACTATATTTCTAAAAACTAACACCCATGCCTGTGCTTTCATGGCAACATATTAATCTCTAACGTGTTTAAAAAATATATTCTCTAAACTCCTCTTGTTCAGTGTTGTCCGTTAAAATAAAAACACAAAACCTAAAGGAAAACATGAATTACTCCATGTGAGTTACTGTGTTCTTTGCAGCAAGTTCTGCTAGGAAGCAAATTTGAAGTTAGGTTATTTCTGTCAATAACTGTGTGAACTTGACCTACTCAGGGCTTTCCTGATCTCTGTATATATTCAGAGTCAGGGTTGTGCCCTCTGTTGACTAAAATAACTTCTTAGCACTTTTTTGTTTCCTGTTATACAAAGGAACTAATTCAACTTCAAGCAAGTGATCTAGATTTTTTCTGGGTCTTCAAGTATCTCAAGAATCACTTGCTCACAGCTGAATTGGTTCTTTTGTATACTGGGAAACTGCCTGTTTCACAGGTATCAGACCAAGCTGTCTTCATTCATACTGCACAATGCCTTTCTCCAGAGACATTCTGCAAGTACGAGTGATGCCAAAATGGAACTGAATGAGGATTCAAAGAGATACTATTAGATTTGTTCATTGTTAATTATATACGTTCATAGAAAGAAGCTACAAATATTGTGTGATTTGGGTAGTGTTTGTGCTTTTAGATTCCAAACTGGCTTTCTAGGATGGTTCGTTTATCCACGACCTGTATACATGCAAAGCATGCTTCTACTTGTGGCTGAGGCTGCTTAACTAGGAAATCACTGAGGGAAGGCCTTTTGGCTTTGAAAGAGGACTTTTGAAAACACTGCACCTAGTAGTTCCTAAGAATAAGAAAGAAATTATGTAAAATTTCCACCATGAAGGAACATTGCCCCTTACTGTGTTAGTTACAAACCAGAGAAGTGCAAAGGTTTGTGCAAAATACAACATAAGCAGCTAATGCAAATAACTTGAAGGGTCCCTTTATGTCTGAAGATTCAAGAAAACTGCTCTTGTACTTAACCATGCTCCCATGTTATCACTCCTACGCCACTCTGATTCATAACGTAGATTTCTTGGTTAGCTATATCTGTATAGAGGCTGCAACTCTTCTTAAATGCAAAACAATAAAACAGTTATCCTTTTGACTCACCAGCTAAAGTTGTTTTTTTATGTGTCTGCTACCTTGCAAGAGGTCTCACCATAAAGTAAATTAGAATATTGTCTACTTGGTACTGAATGTGTGTCTCCTTTCTGTCAGATATTGCATTTGCAGGTAAACTTGTTTATAAACTGCATCTAATGACTGATTAGCTGCATTGGTAGGACAATGGAAAGAAGTATAATGTATACTCACTTTTAGCATTTCTTTTGTGCAAAAGTATTTGATGCTTGCAAATACTTATTCAGTTATAGAAATACCTGCTGTAACACAGCCTAATTGTTAAAACACAAGTTGAATGCTAGCTCTGCAAGTTTCACTGCTAAATTTACCACTGACTCTGTCTGGCTGTCAGCAAGATTATTCTTTATTTCTTTCTCTCTTACTTTTCTTCATCTTCTAAATGGGTGTGTTACAGTTACCTCCTTAATGTCTTGAAGATGTAAACAGTGTCTAAGTAATAAACATTGATTTTCTGCATTCAGTTATGGAAAAGAGAATTCAGTTTTAATCATTGGAAGTGTTTTCCACAGACTCCATGCGAAGTGATCTGAGAAGTTTGCATCTTTAATTACAGGTGCAACTTCAAAGTCTTTAGTTTATGCTCTGATAAACATAATCATATTGATTGATTTCTTATGCTATGAAGAGCAATGGATCAAAGTCTGGTACAAAATGACAAGCAGTTTTCTTCTGATGTATCCTTAGTACAAATCAGAGATAAACAGAAGTCAAGGACTTTTAGAAGTCACAGTACAGGGATCAAAACAGCTTAAGACAGCTCATGGATACTGGTGATGACAACAAACATAAATAGTATTCCTTAATGCTTTTCTCCTAAAAAATCATTTATAGGTAACCCACTATTAACCAGCAAAGTCAACGTTATAATAAATGTCCTGGATGTCAACGAGTTTCCTCCTGAAATTTCAGTTCCATATGAGACATCTGTATGTGAAAATGCCAAGCCAGGACAGGTATTTCAAATTTGTAATGCTTACTGTTTTGTTTTTTCTTTCCTTAATATGTTATAACAATATAAATTTCTAGGTTTGAAAATGACATCATGTTTAGTATTCTTTTACAAATAAAATGTCTTTGTTCGAAATACCTTTTGGAATTATGTTTGTTGATCTTTATGGTCTATTTATTTTTATTATCCCTGATTATATGGACCCGAGCCACCCTTCACTATGCATTGAATATCTATGACAGGAGAAAGACTCCCTTCCTTAAAGACACTGAAGTATAAGGGTAAAACTGCAGTGAATAAATGAAGTAGGATGGATTACACACATCTGTGTCCTATTCTGAGAAAAAGATCCACAATCCCAAAGACAGTCCTCCTGAAAGCTTGTTTTTATAAGCAGTTTGAAATATGTACATGGCATGCAAAACCTATTTCAGATTCAGAATATCACCTTATACTATGAGTGACACTAGTATTAATAGAGCTGGCCTCAGAAGCTGTTGGCACATGCTCCTGTAGCACAAAATTTGTGGAATTAAACAGTGCTGCAAAGCACGAAGGCCAACCGTCATAGATATTAACAGCTGATACTGTTTCCAAGACAAGAAGGACCATATTCAGCCTTCTGTGTAATCAGTGACTTTTTTTTATATGTATGTAAAATGGAATTGGTTAATGTGATTTTTATTGCCTTTATTACAGATTTGTCCATGACTTCATCTTTTTTTCTTTTTTAATATGCTTCAACTAACTACCATATAACCGAATTTAACTTCTAGTTTATCAGATACATTTAGTTTCTTATACAGGCACTAAGAGTAGAAAGCGGAACATGTTACAGGGAAGGCTGAGATAAACACTGAGCTGTCAAAAAGCATAAATATTTAGACCAATGTTACATTAAAAAAAATGCCTTTCTTTTTAAAAGATCAGTGGCAATCATACAATGAAACACTTTAACTTCACTGTGCTTACCTGAAATCTAGTAGACAGGAGTCTGGGACACTAAAGTTCTTTTCATGCCTAGATGGTGCAGGCCTTTCAACCCTGTACTTCATTTCAAGATGTAAAATCAAGTTGCAGTCTTATGAAGGAGTACCACAGGTACCAGTCATGACAGTGATAGTAGCAGTGGAAGATAAAGTGAACTGTCTTCAAGTAATCACTCATCTAAAAAAATCACTAGTATTTTGATACAAAGGACAAATATTAAATATTTCTGCCATGACGTAGGTTAAATCTTTCTGATTCCCTTCAGATGTGTCAAAGCGAGCACTTCTGAGACATGATGAGTTCTTTGGAGGCTCTAATATTCAGATTTCTGGCCTCCACTGTCCAGTATATTAGGGGAATGAGAGTAATCCACCAGGATTTACTTTGATTGTTTCTTTTGATGTTCACTTTGCACTTCTACAAAACTGCTTCCTTTAGAAGAGTGAACTGACTTCAGAATTAATCTTAATCTGGTTTCAGGTGATACAGACTGTCACTGCAGCAGACAAAGATTTGTCACCAGCTGGGCAAAGGTTTTCCTTCAGACTGTCACCTGAGGCTTCCAACAAACCAAATTTCACAGTCCATGACTACAGAAGTAAGTTGCTTTCCCATATCTCTCTGTCAGAGCAGCAGGCCATGATTAATGACAAATATGATTACTTTAGATTACAGTCATGTCTACAGACTAACTTTTTAATTTGACATTTCTAACTGTCGAACTGTCTAGGACGTATATTAATATGAATTCAGGTCTTGCACCTTTTCTCATTTTTAGGGGACAGGAATTGTCAGGACACCAA